>NC_137812.1:15905652-16040652 GCF_963921795.1 Nannobrachium achirus
TGTCATTTTTTTTCGCAAAGCGAAAGCCCTGTGGACATCACACAAGGCCGTCGCACAAAAGTAGTGAAAACAGCTGATCTACAAGCACACAACGCCTCGCGGTGCGAGGCGTTGTGTGCTTGTAGATTGTCTGTTTTCACTAGTTTGAATCATTTTTAAAATGATAAATGCAAAACAAACGGTTTTGGACATACAAGGTTTTCACCCGACAATGATGAAATAGTAGTATATCACTAGTAAGACGCCTCAGGGCGACGAGGTCGCACCAATTCTTGGCCATCTGGCCAGTGATGTATATCGGACCAGTTACCCATATATGGAGACCCCTGCATGATAGTCAACAATGTGATGTCAGAACATGCCCATATACATGCATTACCAAATATAGGCATTCCCAGATGCCCTTAATATTGATGACATTGGGACAGGGATCTCCATATATGGGCATAAAACTGACAAGGACGTAATTAAATTGCAAGTGTGACTCGTGATGACATCAGCAATCTCCATATATGGGCATAAAAGGGACATCAAGCCAGAGCGTGATGTCAGAGCGGCAAACCCGTTCTGTTAAGAGTGGTTCCCTTGACATCACAAGTGACATCAGAGCATGATGTCAGAGCGACAAACCCATAGAACCACAGACAAACCCATAGAACCACACACAAAACCATAGAACCACAGTATCAGGCGTGACGTACAGCCAGAGATACGTGGACAAGATGTGCCGGTTGGTCGCAATAATGAGTGTTAGTGGGGGACCAATTATATGAAGATGCTATACTGAAAAAGGGTGGAAGTGATGATCTGGTTTATTACAGTATTGTCTCACATTGGTGTGCAGACATCTTGAAAACGGCAGATCTTCAAGCTCGCAACGCGCCACATTGAGACACGCTATGAGCTTGTGGATCAGCTATTTTCTGAGATGGGGGATGGTGTGGAGAGGAGACAGGACAGGAGATGGAAGGAGAGAATCCATGAAGGGGGGGAAAGAGACAAGACGAGACCAGACGAGATGAGGGACCGCTGATGAAGTTGTTAAACACAGCAAACCTCAGGCCATCCCCACGGTACACATTTGACTTAAACTATTATGATCATATCTGTACAGCAGTTGTCAGTATTAGGTTCACAAGAATGAATATTTGTATGACTGAAAAAGAAAAGAAAACATCAGTAAATTCTCTAGTCAATTCAGCTTTTACTAAGATTTTTACTTCTATTCTAAAACATGGCATAATAGCAGATCTACAAGCTTGCAATGCGACGTGCCGTGACACCTTGTGAGCTCGTAGATCTGCAATTACAGGTGAATAGACTTGGTGTAGAAGGGGGGGGAGTGCACCAAATAAAGAGGCAAATCACGTCCAGCTTACTAAGTATAGAGGGTTTAAGTGGTTGATGTTTTCTCCTGCAGCTAGGAGCCTGTTTACACTTGACATTAAACTGCTTGGAGCAGTCAGATATCTATCTGATTATGTCTAACCGTATAGAATAGATCTATGTGCACCGCAAAGATGCATTTTAGACTGACATAAATCATGCTGCTTAATCCACCTCCAGGAGTGTAAACACGCTGTAGTCTTAAACAGAAAACTTAAGTCCACAAAATAAAACTGCCAGTGGTTGTAAAGCAACTAAGTACATTTACTCCAGGTACTGCACTTAAAGAGAGACGTGGAGGATAACAAAAAAGACTTTGCAAAAGACCCAGACATTCATCAACAGCTGCCTGAAGCGCATTTTCAAGATCTGGTGGAACTCTGGAGGAAAGGGAGACAGGAGCCAGTGGGGAAACAGATCCTGAGAAGAAAGTGGGGATGGATCGATCACACCCTGAGAAAACCGGCACCCAGTACCACACGCCAGGCCCTGACTTGGAACCCCCAGGGGAATATCCCGGCAGCTCACTGAGAAATTGTTCACTTTGTGATAAAAGCACCGAATTTTGCACAACGTTTCCTCTGGACCTACTTTTTCCAAAAAGCAAGTTAGCCACTCAATTAAAAACAAATAGGGTCAGGGTCCCATTGACTTTCTATACAGGTCAAACTAGGGTTTTTTCACTATCATGAATCCAATGCAAGCATTTGTTTTGCACGAAAAACATTCCTTGGGCTAAAAAGGCCCCCACAAAAGCATGAAAAGTGATGACGCATCACTAAACCATAGTTTTGTGGTGGCCTTTCTATTCCAAGGAATGTTTTTCGTGCAAAACAAATGCTTGCAATGGATTCAGAATCATGAAAAAACCCCTATTTTGACCCCTCACATACTACTTAACTCATACAGCCATCCGGCCACAAGGGCTGCTAGAGTGCCAGAAATTTCTCCATTGACCTTCTTTATAGCTTTCGTCGACCCTCTCCCAACTGGCTTGTGTTTTCACTCCAGTCAAAGCTATGGGTGTCGAGAGGAGGAAGCTAGCTGACACGTAGCCAAAATGCTAACCCATTTAGAAGCCCGATCTAAAGCTATTTCAGCCGCAAAAAAACGTTCTCTTTGGGTCTGGGGACACAATCCGGAGAAAATCCTGTCTAAAGATGTGATTTATTATTGGAGTGGGCGGCGCGATTTGGCCGTTAGCGCGAATACGGCCCGTGGATGGCCGAGTCTGAGTCCCGGCCAAGGATGGACGTCTAGACCGGGGCTTCGTTGAGGCCTCCGATAAAATAATTCATTTTATTAAATATCCCGGACATGTTCGGGATAGGCACCCTGGAATACGTCGCGCCGCCTACAATGAACATTCGGTGAACATTGGGGGGGGTCTAAACTTTATTTTAAACCATTTTCAATGGAATAAATCGTCGGAGCATCTAGCGTCTCTCGTTGGTGAGCGCTGGGCGAGCCGGGACCACCCACGTTGCTCCAAGCAGCTCGGGGTAAGTAAAATAGCAAATAAAAAATTGTTTTTGATCCCTAATATCCCGAACATGTTCGGGATAGGCACTTAAAGGGTTAAAGCATATATTTTTTTGTATTATTTTACTGTATAGAAAGTCAATGGGACACCAACCCTATTTGTTTTTAATTGAGTGGCTAACTTGCTTTTTGGAAAAAGTAGGTCCAGAGGAAACGTGCAAAATTTGGTGCTTGTATCACAAAGTGAACAATTCTTCTAAAATAATTGACTTAAAGAGGTGGTGCCATAGTTTTGTACTTTTTCTGTTTTTCATTTGTCTAGGAGGTTGAATGTACATCATTGGACCCCCTGGGTGGTTTTTATGAGCAATTATGTATTCTCTTGGTATTTGTTTGTTTTCTCTTGGAGGCTGCCAAACCTTTACATCACAGAATCAACTCCTCCCCTAATTACCATTCACCCAACACTGTGGGGTGTGGCTAACTTCAGCTGGGTCACCACCCACCATTACATCCATGCATACTTAATGAACTGGGGGTGTGGCCACATAAAGACCCAATTTTAACTCTTTCTGTATACTTTTTTGGAAAAAAATCTTCCTCCTAGTATAATCATAATACCTGATAATCATGTTTTAGAGGGGGGGGGGGGGGGGGGGGGGGGAAATCATGGCACCACCGCTAGAAGAGGAACTCCTGGAGACGAGACACTGAGGCGGAGCTGAAGAGACAGGGAACCAGCTGGGGAGAGGCAGAAAGGACAGCCCAAAGCTGTGCTGGATGGAGAAGAGTCCTTGATGGCCTATGCTCCACTGGGAGCGATGGGATTAAGTAAGTAAGTACTGCACTTAAAGTGATAGTTCACCTATTTTTGACATGAAGCTGTGTGAAATACTTGCCATTAAAATAGTGGTTACAAATATATTAATTGATTACCAGAGTCCCGTGGTCAGAGTTCTGGTCAGTTTTAGATGAATATAAAGTAGTTCCGGTGATTTGGCAGGGGCTCATGGCCCAATCATTAAAAATAGATGAATCCACAAAACTAGCTTCATTTGTATTGTTGACCTATTTCTACCAAATAGACCAACTTTCGTTCAACTTTGACCCCTCTGTCACATAGGGACTATTTTTTGTGTCCAGTATCACTACGCCGCTGCAACGTATTTCCCAAAAACAAGGTGCTTTGCAGGCAGTTGATCAGAACGAAACCTTGCTCTATATGGTAGAAATAGGCTAACAATACAAATGACGCTAGTTTTGTGGATTCATCTATTTTCAATGATTGGGCCACGCCAAATGGCCCCCACCCCATTGGAACTACTTAATATTCATTAGAAACTGACCAGAACTCTGACCACGGGACTCTGGTAATCAATTAATACATTTTTAACCACTGTTTTAATGGCAAGTATTTCACACAGCTTTATGTCAAAAATAGGTGAACTATCACTTTAAGTACAAATTTGAGGTGTTTGTACTTTACTTGAGAATTACCAATTTCCAAAACCTACACTTCTACTACACTACAAAATATTGTACTTTACTCCACTACAATTCTTTGAGAACTTTAGTAACTAGTTAAATTATAAATGTATAAAATATTATAAACCACTTTAGCTGTATTTTCTTTCTATTTTTAAATAGCAGATCTTTAAGCTCACTTGTGAGCTTGTAAATCTCGCCACTCTCGCCACAGATGTGAATTGAATTGGAGCCCTGAAAACCCGACAGAGATGATATATGTGGGACATATGAACAATATAGGACATCCCATGGAAACCTTTTTAAAAATGCACGTTTGAGCGTGGAAAGAAGTGTCTTTAAAATAAGTATTTGTATGCACTTTTGTGTGAGGAAAACGAAAGCACAGCCCCCAAATTATTTTTTACAACTTAAAATGCCCGTCTTTTGCCCTGATGACAGTCATTTTTTAACAGAAAGCTTTGACATTTTCTATCAAGAGACACTTGCATTGATCCAAAGTGTGCAGGAGGTCTCTCTCTCTCTCTCTCTCTCTCACACACACACCAAATGCCAGAGATTTGAATGGAGTGCTACTCCAACTCGTTCCAAGTGATTAGCACATGATTAGAGAGGTGTTTTAGAGGAGGCCTTCTTTGTTTAAACCTCATGAAACATTTAGTTTGGTTTTCACTTCGTTGTTCAAGAGAGTGGCGTAACCTTGGCGAGATCAAAGATCCCCTCTGAGGACTCGAGACAGAGTCTGCGAAGGCTTACGCAAGAGACCTGAAGAGAAAACAACAACAGTGGTGGAGGAGCACTCAGATCTGTTACTGTGCAACTGTTTGTTTGTGATTCCAATGTTAGTTTGTCCAATCATGTCAAGGAGGACCCCAAAATGATATGTATTTTGCTGCAGACATATTAAATATTTCCACAGCCAAATACATACAGTATAATTTTGGGGTTCATTTCATTTTGGCACAACACTTTTGTGCCAGGGACCTACAGAAGAAAAGTCAAAGTTTTGCACCCGTTTTCATGATATATAGCTGACCTACAACCTCATAGCGTGGCACAAAGTGGTGCACTATGAGTTTATACATCTGTTATTATATAGCCAAAGTATAAAATATGGTTGAAGAGGTTAATATGATTTGTGACAACAGTAACTAATTTAGCTGGGGACCCCAGTTTTAGCACACGAGACTCCATCTTCAAACTTTACTAAAGTTGTATTTCTCTACAAAGCCTAGTAGAAATAACACTCTGTGTTTCTGAGGCCTGTATGTATATGGTCCCACTGGTATCTGGTTTCTGGCAGCAGGCTCTATGGGCTGATAGTCCTGTTTAATATGGTTTCCATGAAGAGATAAGAGACACTGCTCTTCATAGATCTGGTCCTGGCCGTATCATCCAGGGAAGCTGACGGCAAACAGACCCACACAGACATCCTCCCTTACAGAACATAAACACACAAATGCACATTAGGGCATTAACCAAAAAATCGACAAATCGATTCAATCGACTTGATTACATAAGTCGACTCCCATCAGGGAAGTCGAAAGTTGAGGAAAAAAGAAGAAAAAGAGACATTTGAGACTGCATGCCTATAGGTGCCTGTTTCATGTAATCATTTCTTCAAATGTGTTATTTTTGGGGACCGCTCAGTCTCAGCGCATGTTTCAGTTCATTCATACCTCTTATTTGTTGGCTGGTGACTGTAGTGAGATGCGTGGTATATACTCTCTTAGCGAGACATTTAACTTCACCCGGCCGCCGCAACGGATGGCATTGCACGCTGAGAACAACTGACTGAACGCTACAAGCTTCACTGCTTCGCTCATACAGTCACTCACATCGCGTCGCGGATGTGCCCGCTACGAGAGCTTGGAGGTCTGCTATTCTCTGCACGCAACACCGTCGCGGGACGGAGAATAAATGAATTAGGCTTGCTCATGGGCTGCAGCTGCTGTGATCATAGATGCGTCGCAGCGCGACACACTGTGAGCTTGTAGATCGTCTATTTTGAAATAGCCTGGGTAGGGCTAAAGGTAGGCCTACTACAGTATGTTTTATAATAGGCCTATAATAATTTATATTCAGTTGTCAAGACACAGATCTTTATACAAATACTTGTATAGTGGAGTAAAAAGTACAATATTTGTTTCTGAGATGTAGTGGAGTATTATAAGTATAAGATAACTTAAACTTGTCTCTTTGAATAAAATATGTTTAAAAAAAAAAAGAAAAAAAAGGTAAAAACTGCACTTAAAAAGATTACTTGAGTCCCTTTGCACACAGGCGCGTTTAACCGCACGGATAAAACGGACAATATAATTTTTTGAAAAGAAAACAATGATTCTCTATGACCTCATGCACACCGGCTCCGAATTAGCCGTGCGACAAGTGGCTGCCGCCGTGCGTTTTTTTCTCAATCGAACCCAGTTCGATTTGTGCGTCTTGTCGCATGCGGTAAAAAACTCATCACTCCTTTTATGACTCCTTTTTGGATCCGCAGCGCCGATTCCGCACAGCCTTGGACACCAAATCCAATGTGTTTTATTCATGCCGCAAACGAAAAAAAACGCAACTCTCCTGTGTGCAAAGGGCTTAAATGCACTTAAGTTACTTTCCAGCACTTGAAGACTCCCACTTGTCACTTGTGCGGTCGGTGTCTGGGGACAAATCCATCTCATTTCCTTCTAGAGTTGAAGCATGCGAGCCTTACCGAAATACAAGTGTCAAAAGCACATCTCATTTGAATTGGAGGAGGATATATTATGCAAAATGAGATAAAACCAAAATGCAAAAAACATCCAACCCCCCCACAAAACAGTCAACAGTCAAGTGTTTGTGACAAAATGAGATTCAGCTAAAAAGGTTTTCTGAAGAGTGGGATTTGGAATTGAACGCAGACAGACTGTGAATTCTAAGCCACCACTGCTTTCCATGCCCACATGTTACACAAAGGGATATGCAAGACAGTGTTCATTTTGTACACTGACAAACTGACGAAAAGTGTTCGCAGACTACAGTAACTTTTTTCACTGACGAAAGCTAAATAAAAACTATAATGACTATAACTAAGATTAAATATATTGACAAATACAAACTAGACTAAAATGTTAGGGAGCCAATAGTGGAGAAGAGATCCAGTAGAACTAAAAACAACTCCTTTCATTTTTGGTTGTGCTCTGGAAATAGCTGATCTACAAGCTCACCATCGTTGGGAGCTTTTAGATCACCTATTTTCAGCATGCAACCAAGTGTGAAATCAGCCATTAGGCCTATAGCCTACGCAATCGAGGCACGCCAAAATATATATTTTTTGTATCACTATACACACTGATGCAAGGGTTAATCAATGTAGAGCAGGTCAAGCCCTGAAGGGGTTAATATTAATGACCCATTCACCATTGATTATCCCGCTTATTACACGGCCACTTAATGAACAAATTAATGAATTGACCGGAACGTTCCAACCAAACAGGAGGATTTCATCGCTTACGGCAATGCAATTATTCCATTCATTTATATGCCGGTCTCGGCCTCGGAAAACAACGGCAAGTGTTGCTAAAATACAATCAATATTGAGTTACATTTAGACTAAATATCAAAACACGGTGGTTCTCAACCGGTTGTGGATCAGGACACACTTGAAAACCTCAAAAGCATTTTGGGGTTTGGCTTGCAAAGTACACCATGATGATGTCATCACATCACGGTGTACAGTACTTTGCAAGTCAAACCCCACCAGTTCTAGGCAACACAGAGGGGAGGGGGGTTCCACATTACAACTGAAAGGTATTTTAATGACATAGTTCAATGGTTCTCCCCTCTAAGTAAATGTCCTTAGTGACTTTCCATGCAATTTCAAAGCATGATCAATCAATTGATTGTGTTTCGACTTGGATCAATGGAACTAACACAGTATACTTTCCGTTCCTACTTAGCACTATCACAATGAAAAAATCAACAGATCCTACAGTGTATACAGGTGAGACCCTTTGAAACAACCTAAATGTCTCAATAGAAGAGCGGGGAGACAAAATACAACCAGCCCAATAATAGAATTTATATTGATTGCGTTAACATTCCCTACCATATAGATTGGATATAATTAAATGTTATAATTAACAAGGTTAGAGTACCACTTAACGTTTTGCTAATCATTTGGGGACCCACTTATCTGCAATATCTGCCCAGCACAAAGGTTGAGAACCATTGTATTATAAGAGTTTTCATGAATGGTGGTTTGACTCAACCACACTGTGACAGAAATACAAAAGTAACATGAAAGTTTCAGACACTTTAACACATTTGGGCCTAGAATTATTTAATTATTTAGCTATTGAAAAATAGCAGATATACAAGCTCAGCTTGTAGATCTGCTATTTTTGAAAAATGTGTGCAAATCTTTGAACATATGTATTTTCAAAGGGAACGTTTGTATCTCAAATTTTGCTTCTTGGGGGGTCCCTGGAACTAAATATTTTGAGTTGGGGGTCCATGGACAAATACATGTCGTTTTGGGGGTCCTTCTTATGAAAAAGTTTGAGAACCACTGAAATAGTAGTCTCTCAAGAACAGACTAACTGAGCTCCATTTGAAGTGAAAAGGACCTTTTCTTTGACGATGGCTGGCCAGATTGCTGACATAGAAACATAGGTTTTTCAAAAAACCTTAAGAAGGATTCAAAAGACACTTATAGAATCGGGTCAAAATTCAAATTTTCATGATTTTTCTAAAAATAGCAGATCTACAAGCTCGCAGCGCGGCACTCAGTGCCGCACTGTGAGCCTAGAATGCTTTTTTTCCCACCCAACTACAATCGACAATCTCTTTCCTGTTGTAAAAAAGACAAAAGGTTAGGTGAGGGCTTTGTTTTTCTCTCTCCAAATCAGCTTTATTCAAATCCTGACCTTACCAATGCATATTTGCATATTCACTCCTCCCTAACAAAAAAAAAACTTGTTATAAACAATATTCAACCTTTATAAAAAAAAACAACAACAACAGGAGGCGTAGGTAAATACCAGGATGAAAAGGTTGTGCCATGTTTTCAAACTCACACTGTAGCAGTTAGTAAACTGTTAGAAGACACATGAGGTAACTTCTGCATGGGCACACATGCACCTCACACCAGCTGAATAGCGAACGCAAGCAGTTTTGCCAGATTTTGTCTATATGACATGACACAACTGTTTCCAAAGCCCCAAGTTTCATAGATTCGCAGACACCCTACTAGGTGTTTTAAAGCGATCAGTACGTCGGTCGTTGTGAAGAAAAAAAAAAAAAAAAAAAAAAAATAGTTACCTACTCCTCCCGCGAGGGAAATTCAGATATTTGCAGCCCAACCCAGCTGCTTTTTTCAGCTTAACCCAGCTGAACCCAGTGCTGCCCACAAGGAGCGCGAGGGGGAGCGGAGCAGTGATAGCTGGAGCGGGGAATCGTACCTGCGACCTCTGGGGCCTCCGGAGTCCTATGTATGGACACTAACCACTCAGCCATCACTGCTCTAAAGAACAATATAAAGAACAATATTCTATGATTTTGAATGCCACAGAACGCAAGCCCCGGCTTCAGGCGTGTCAATCTCCCATACTGTCTTGCAACATGGAAGCTGTAAATCATGATTTTTCTTTTGAATTATAGGATTTTTGTTCAACCAAGAAACAGCAACCAAAGGGGCCTTTTCCACCGGCAAAGAACCAGTTTGGGCTCTTTCTCCTGCCTATGGGA
The DNA here is from genome assembly GCF_963921795.1 of Nannobrachium achirus. Classification (NCBI taxonomy): domain Eukaryota; kingdom Metazoa; phylum Chordata; class Actinopteri; order Myctophiformes; family Myctophidae; genus Nannobrachium; species Nannobrachium achirus. The sequence continues at coordinate 15,915,730 of NC_137812.1, forward strand.
TGGCAACTTTCTTTTTTTGGAACCTTGGTTCGTTCTTGAGAACCGGCCACAAACCAACTTTTATGGTTCGGAACAAACTCGGTTCTCGGTGGAAAAGCTCACCTCTGGTTCATCCCATAGGCGGGAGAAAGAACCTGAACCGGTTCTTTGCCGCTGGAAAAGGCCACAATGGGTGCAGAGAGGTGCAGGAACCAAGGGACAATGGGTCCATTTTCTAACAGTACAAGCTCACAATGCTTCGCAAGGTGACTATTTTTGAGCATTTACGCCCACAGCATAATGAGGGAACACCTATTTTTAATGTACTGTAACTCTGAACGTGTATGTGTAGAAGTGTGAAAACCCGACGCAAGGACAGACCACAGACCTCAGGACAATGGAGCGGAGGGGGGGAGTGAACATCCTTTTGGTTTGTCGGTCCAATTAAAGGAAATCAATACTTCCTGTATTTGAGATGCAGGGTGGGGCTTGGCGGTGACCTCGCCCACCCAAGGAGCTGTGCGCGCGCGCTGCATTACAGTCACACTGCACTCACCACCACACCGTAGAGGGGGTCGGCTGGGGTCAGAACTCACAACCCTAGAAAGAACGACCATGACGGCTGGGACCCGGAAACAAATGATTTAGTCAGTCTGTGTGTGGCTAATCTCTAAAGACGGATTCTTCTTTTTTTATTTTTACGTTTTAAAGATAGTTTTGGGGCTTATCTGCCTTTACTGGCTAGAACAGTTGAGAATGACAGGGAGAGGGAGACAGGGAGTGACACGCAGCAAAGGTCATCAGGCTCAGGAATCATACCAGCGACTCCCTGTCAAGCCTTAGAGTGTTATGAGCATTACTTGATCATCTGCGGGTACTACTTAAAGTTGTACTATGTAACTTTTTTTATAAAACAAATCTTAAAATTCTCCTAACTATTAAATCACAAAAGTTTTAGAAGATCCGCGCCGTGAATTTCAGCCTGTAAAGCCTTCTCTGTATGTAAACTGAGATCCTTGCCGTGGACCGGATCTCGCGCGAAAATTGCGTCATCACACTACCGGCCAATCACAGCGAGGGTTATACAACTGCCGGCCAATCACAGCGCATCTTGAAGTGGGGTCGCTATGGCAGCCATATTTGTTGTCGCCCGTTTGTACCATCCCTTCTCTAGGTAATTTCGCCTACCAGGCAGGGTGAAGGAGCCCGTATCTCTGGAATTACTGAACGCACAGGAACAAGGGACCCCTTAAAAGATAGATCTCAGCGAGGTGGAGGCAGACGCGGGGGTCTGAAGGTACGAAAAACGTCCGAAAGACGCGGACGCGACCGCGGTTTGCTATAGGGCTAATGACCACTAGTTGGGCATCTTACACAGTATGGCTTTAAACATTTAATGTTGTTGTTGTTAGCAGGCATAAGAACAGATTTTTTTCTTTACCCAATGGGTTCCCAGATTAGTGTGTGGCAGATATGTCTGAAATCTGGCCAGGGGGCCAATAGTGGCACAAGTTTTACAGCTTCCTTACTAAAGAGAGAAATGTATCATTCATGGCCCGCCTGTAGTCATGTGAAATTCATACGTTGTAGTTTTGTTACGTTGTTTCTGTTTCTCAGATTCCTAACTGCTTGTTCCTTTATGTAGTCTCATTCTCAAGCTGTGAAAGAAAGGCAATTTTATGATTTTTTTTTTTTGTTTTGTTTTGTTTTGCAGAGACCCTTTCACACCTGTATTGATGGAAACCTCCTAATTCCAAAACTGTTACTTGTGACTGTTACTTCAGGATTCAAAACGCATCACTTTGCACTGAGTTTCCAGCTTGTGGATCAGCTACTTTCGATGCTTTTGTGTGACAACGTGATCAAGTAGGGCGTTCGTTTATGAAAAGAGCGCAGCAAGTTAGAACATGAAATCAGGAGGTTTTTGCCGGAAGCAAAGCAGTGCAGGCAGGCAAAAAGACATGCTGAATTGTTTTGTTCAATAAGGCTTACATTTGGCCCCACTGCCAACAAAACACTATTGCACTGCAGTTATAGACAAATGTTACAATGCCATGCATGTAGGTTGTCTTGTGTATCTATGGATGTATGTATGGTACATAGGCTACACTAATTTCCAAACATTTAACTCAATCCCGATTAATTGCCTTTTTTAAATAGTGAAAATACTTTCATAATTTTTACACAATCATTGTACACAGGGTTTTAAGTAGTCAATCAGACTAATCGATTCAATCTATTGTATACTACTAATTCGATCAGATTTTTTTTTCCCGTCCTGAAGTAATGCATCTATTCTCAATTATTCAAACCCATATGAGCTAGATCAAAGCAGCACTATGTAAGTTTCCTCTTTCCACTCCGAATTAGAACCTGATTTCCTGCTTAAGTGCTGACATGTTTACCTTTGAGCTAATAGAGACCATAGACATAGAAAGGTAGACGCCTCCTTCGGCTCTGGGAATCGAGGGACCAAGGGAATCCGTGCGTATTGTTTCCACGGGCGTCACACATACAGACTTTGCTAGGCCAATCAGAGGCAGGTGGGGGCGGGTCTTTACATACGCAGCCTGTAAGAACAGCTGAGCCGCGCAACATCAGAACTGGCTCTGTTGAATTGAATTGTAGTCCTTGGATAAGTCCCGGAAAATACGCGCTGTGATTTGCCAGTAGTCACTTGACTGGCAGAAGTCCCATAGTTTTTTTCCAGGAAGTCCGGACTACAATTGTTGCACGTCGCTCCAATGAACTGAGCTATTAATATCTGTGATAGAGACGGCCAGCTTTCTCTGGGCATGAATTTCATGTTGACCGTCAGGTCAGAATTGGTGTCAGATGCTGTGTCTAGGTGAGACATGACCTTTTGACACGATCCAAATGTCTCAGTAGAAGAGTGGGGAGACACAATGCAATCACCGCAATTGTAGAAGTTATATTGTAATAACATGCTCTACCATATACAGACTGGACAAAACATACACGCCATTCATTAGAAATCTGGTTATTGGTTCTAAATATCACTTTTGATACATGTTTGGTTAATTGCCCTAGCCTCACTGTGTGTGTGTGTGTGTGTGTGTGCGCGCGCGCGCGTGTGTGAGGCAGATGGTTGTGTGTTGAGTTGTGACAAGAGGGGTCAGAGGTCAGACGACCTGTGTCTTCCACTGTCTACCGCTAATGAGCAGACTGTTCTTCAGTCCCTCACTGTCTGACTGTCCAACACACACACACACACACACACACACACACACACACACACACACACACACACACACACACACACACACACACACACACACACACACACACACACACACACACACACACACACACACACAGCGATGACATTCAACTAGTCTCTCTCATTTACGCCAACCTCGGTCAGTGTTTTTTTTCTCCAACCCTCACCTTTAAAACACAATTAAACTTTGGTAGAAGCTTGGCTTGTGCAGTTACTTTCCCTTCTCTGATGTAACTCGGTGATGTAACTCCAAATGTTAGCAGGCGATCTTCAACCGTTATATAAAATGTATATTAACTCATGGGTCTTCAACGTTTTCAGGCCAAGGAACCCTTAGTTGAGAAAGAGATGAAGCACGGACCCTCACAACCATTATTTTATGCTTTAACTATAAATTGTGAAAAGTCTTTGAATATCTTTGACCCGATTCTATAAATGTCTTCTAAATCCTTCTTCTAAATCAGTGGTTCTCAAACCTTTTCATGTCGAGGACCCCCAAAATTACATGCATTTGGCCGCGGACCCCCTCAAAATATGTTGTTCCAGGGACCACCCAGAGCAAATATTTGAGTTACAAATGTTCGCTTTTAAAAAGATATATTCAAAGATAAAACATAAAAAATAGAAGACCTACAAGCTCGCAACGGCACCGACTGAGCTTGTATATCTGCTATTTTTTCACTATTTAACCCATTTAGAACGGGTACACATTTTGTGTATCATTATTTTATGCTTTAACTATTGAAAAATAGCAGATATACAAGCTCACAGCGCGGCACCGAGTGCCGCGCTGCGAGCTCGTAGATCTGCTATTTTTGAAAAGTCGTGAACATTAGAATTTTGACCCGATTCTATAAGTGTCTTTTGAATCCTTCTAATTCTAGGCCTAAATGGGTTAAAGCATTAAATATAAATGGGTTAAGCCACCTCTATACCTCCCCTTCTCTTACATAATACATATCACCCTCGCCCCCCCTGCCTCTGGCAACACCACCACCACCATCACCACCACAACAATACACAAAACTTATGGATGCCATCGCTGCTTACTTGCTGATGGAAAAGAAAAGAGAAAAGAAAACGAAGAAAAAAAAACGGAGGGGAAATTAATTGAATAATCAGAAATATGCAGATGAACAGCTTTCAATTTAAATGCAGATTTTGGCATTTTGCTGCAGGCGGCAGCTGAGGATGAGAGAGAGAGAGAGAGAGAGAGAGAGAGAGAGAGAGAGAGAGGTGGAGCTGCTGCCAAAAATAATGCAATCAATCAGCGATTTGTTATTTGTTATTTATTATTCATACCAATCGTCCTTTTCCACACTGTTTGTGTGCTTTGTTGAAGTCATCAGTAATAGTTGACTGTGTTCGTATGATAGTAAGATCACATTCTAATTTTGGCTGCTCAGCTTTGGCCGTGTCATCTCCTCCAATTGCACTTAATCCGTTTCCTGTCTGAGGTCTGCGTTGACATGTCAGCTCGTCAATGAAAGGGTTAATACCATGACGTCGTTGACGGGTCAGCTCGTCACACTTACTGTAAATACAGTAACACTGTTATGACTCACTGTACGTCTTGGCTGTCCATTCTGCATCTGTAATGTCCACGATTTGTTTACAACGCACGTTGGGCGTGCACGCGAAGTGAAGCTCCTCCATAAAAATCCATTGATCTTTCAATAAAGAGACTTAATTTACTCGAAAAAATACATTTTGATCCTAAGGCTGGCATGTTTCCAGCTAAATCTGCATTTGTGTGGTGGCCGCCGTGACACTTTCATGTCAACACCAGGGTTTCCTGCAGGAAAAAGTCTTGACCAGGGGGGAAGCATAGGCTCGCGCGCTTGCGCGCGATCCGGAAAATTTTGCTTAATTAATTAATTAATTTGCTTAATTAAAATGCATTTCTTGATACATTTTTATTATATTAATTCTTATGTTTGCCCTCAAAATATTAAGTGAAGTTAAATAAGAGAGAAGTTGCTTATAACAAACAAATCAAAACATATTTCGATTTTTGATTAAATCAGTTATCATTTTTGCCCTCAAAATATTAATGAGTTGGTGTGAAAAAGGAAAATGCAACTACATTATGCTATCATTTTCACATTTATTCAACATTGTGTAGCAAAACCAGTTTAGCTACTTTGACCCTGTACATCTGCTATTTGAAAATAGCTGATCTACAAGCTCACAGCATTACACAGCTAAACCAAACGTTGGCGAGCTTGTTTATAGGCTACTTTACATTTAAGTACCAATCGTTCTTATTTTGTTTTGAAGTTCACCGACTGGCTCTTATTTTGAAGCCTATGTATTGACCGGGGTAACAGGTTTATGTTGGTCTGACATGACGAACAATAACATAGCTACCTAGCTTGCTAGTGCTACTGTGTGCTGGTGATGACCAGTGATCAGACGCTATACTATCGTCTTAGGGTTGGGTAACGTGGTATTGGCGCTGCTATGTTTAATCTTACACATTAAACCAACATAAATAGTAAAGCTTTTCACACGGAAGGCTTTATTGAGCACCCGCACAAAGTCCTGTGAAACTAACTCACGGAGTGGTGCGTGAGCAGTAGCCTACACAAGTTCACAACACGTAACACATCCCTCCCGTGCTGGAGTTAAATACTTTTGCAAGTTTTTCTACGTGAGTCGCGGGTAACAGCCAGGATATCCACCGCGGAGGTAAACTAAACAAAGGCTCAGCCCTGAGCCGCTCAGGGCAGGGCGGCAGGCTGCATTGTGCCAGCCACTCTCTCCTCCTCCTCTCCACCCCGGGAGGAGAAACATGCTCGCGGGCGGCGCCGCAGCGCAGCGTCGTGTAGGCGAAATGTGAAGTCCATCTACTGTATTAAGGTGGTTGCACACTGCTGCGTTTTTCGTTGCGAAATGCGTTTTTCAGGGCAAGGAGAGAGAGAGAGAGATAGAGAGAGCAAGGGACCGAGTGGTGCGCGAAACGGGCGGCAGTGTGCAAACGTGATTGACATAACGTCAGGTTGATTTTTTTTATTTGCGTGCTCCGAAATTCACTCCGATATTCGGCCCGAAAAAACGCAGCAGTGTGCAACCAGCTTTAGTCCCAAATCGCAAAATGTACTATAGTGGTTTTGAAAGAAATCTACATCTCGTCCTTGCACCGTTAAAAGCCCTGGTGAACATTTGTGACGGTGGGCTGCTCTGGACGTGTGTATGTGATGAAAACAAGCAGGCACTGGTGACGTTTAGGGCTTTTCGCTATGCGTCTTGGCCGGGCGCTAAAGATTTCAGACCAGGCGCAGCGCCTGGCTTGTAAAGTGCTGCCGGAAACGCTGAACACACTGTCATGTGACTAGATGGGGTAAATGTTGAAGAAAGCGAGGTGAAAAAAAAAGATCTGCACAAATTCCTGCCCGGCCGTTCAAAATAAGAGCGGCGGCCTATGGAGGAAGCGGCACGGCAGCAAGGAAAATTCATCCCTTCAAAGTAAGGGGCAGCAAAAGTGTTAATAAAAGAGCTGGAGAGACGTATAGAGAGGGGCCTCAATGGAGGAATAAAAAAGGTTGGGGACGACTAGCTTAACAAATGCTCTCAAACTTAACAACCTGGCCCCTGGACGCACCCGAGGCTCTCCACGGGCGCCCTCCAAAGATTAAGGAGCGCAGGACTCTTTTGTGATTCGTCGTCAGCCCCAGATGGTTACCTTGGGGCACGTGGTGGCACGATGTGGCGCTGCCTCTGTAGTTAGGGCGCAGACATGGTGATTAGGGTCCCACAGCCACGAGACTTTATTAACCCATTTAGGCCTAGAATTAGAAAGATTCAAAAGACACTTATAGAATCGGGTCAAAATTCTAATGTCCACGACTTTTCAAAAATAGCAGATCTACGAGCTCGCAGCGCGGCACTCGGTGCCGCGCTGTGAGCTTGTATATCTGCTATTTTTCAATAGTTAAAGCATAAAATAATGATACACAAAATGTGTACCCGTTCTAAATGGGTTAATGACACCTCTAATTCCTCTGAGCCCGTTTCTACTCCAAAGACACTCAGATTTATCAGCTTTTACATAACTATCGCCCCAAAGCATTTCATGCGGGAGCTGGCAAAAAAAAAAGGATGAAGATTCAAATAAAGCATGTCATGTTCAATTGTATGAACTAGAGATCGCGCCTGCTTCGCAGGCGCTCACAGCTACGTTGCAGCAGTGATCCACCCACTTCCATCCATCCATCTACATCCATCCATCCACATCCATCCATCCATCCATCCACACATCCATCCATCCATCCATCCATCCATCCATCCATCCACATCCATCCATCCATCCATCCATCCACATCCATCCATCCACATCCATCCATATCCATCCACATCCATGCATCCATCCATCCACATACATGCATCCATCCACATCCATCCATCCACATCCATCCATCCATCCATCCATGCATCCATCCATCCATCCATCCATCCATCCATCCACATCCATCCATGCATCCATCCATCCACATCCATCCACATCCATCCATCCATCCATCCATCCATCCGTCCATCCATCCACATCCATTCACCCATCCACCCATCCACATCCATCCATCCGTCCATCCACATCCATCCATCCATCCACATCCATCCATACATCCATCCATCCATCCATCCATCCATCCATCCATCCATCCATCCACATCCATCCATCCATCCACATCCATCCATCCATCCACATCCATCCATTCACATCCATCCATCCATCCATGCATCCATCCACATCCATCCATCCATCCATCCACATCCATCCATCCATCCATCCATCCATCCATCCATCCATCCATCCATCCATGCATCCATCCATCCATCCATCCATCCACTTACTGTACTGTACTTTACTGTACTCTACTGTACCTTACTGTACTGTACTGTACATAACTGTACTGTACTTTACTGTACTCTACTGTACCTTACTGTACTGTACTTTAATGTACTCTACTGTACCTTACTATACTGTACTTTAATGTACTCTACTGTACCTTACTATACCTTACTGTACTGTACTTTAATGTACTCTACTGTACCTTACTATATCTTACTGTACTGTACTTTAATGTACTCTACTGTACCTTACTATACTGTACTTTAATGTACTCTACTGTACCTTACTATACCTTACTGTACTGTACTTTAATGTACTCTACTGTACCTTACTATACCTTACTGTACTGTACTTTAATGTACTCTACTGTACCTTACTTTACCTTACTGTACTGTACTTTAATGTACTCTACTGTACTCTACTGTACCTTACTGTACTGTACTTTAATGTACTCTACTGTACTCTACTTTACCTTACTGTACTGTACTTTAATGTACTCTACTGTACTCTACTTTACCTTACTGTACTTTGCTGTACTCTACTGTACTCTACTTTACCTTACTGTACTTTGCTGTACTCTACTGTACCTGACTGTACCGTATTGTACTGTACTTTGCTGTACTCTACTGTACCTGACTGTACCATATTGTACTGTACTCTACTTTACCTTACTGTACTTTGCTTTACTCTACTGTACCTGACTGTACCGTATTGTACTGTACTTTGCTGTACTCTACTGTACCTTGCTGTACCGTATTGTACTGTACTTTGCTGTACTCTACTGTACCTTGCTGTACCGTATTGTACTGTACTTTGCTGTACTCTACTGTACCTTGCTGTACCGTATTGTACTGTACTTTGCTGTACTCTACTGTACCTTGCTGTACCGTATTGTACTGTACTTTGCTGTACTCTACTGTACCTTGCTGTACCGTATTGTACTGTACTTTGCTGTACTATATCTTACTGTACTGTAATCTACTGTATCTTACTGTACCTCTCTCTCTCTCTCTTCTCTCTCTCTTCTCTCTCTCCTCTCTCTCTCTCTCTAACCCCCCCCTTCCCTCTTGAAACCCGATACCTTCGTGATGATAATGACAAACTCACTCTACAGAGGATTGCGCAATAGGTATTGCGAAATAAGCATACAAACACAAACTGTACGGTAAATATGCATTTTGAAAAGATGACACTAAGTGGATTACGTTCAGCATAGCATGCAGTATATATTTCTGTAATAATGGTGACTTCCAACACGACCGAATGTCGGGAACCGCCGAACAAAATCTGTCTTTCCGTTCTTCATATGGTAGTAAAGATAAACCAACATATATCCTATTCTTTTCACTACAATATGAGTGTATTGAGATGTTTCCACATGGAATGTTAAGATGTTGCCGCATGGAAAACGTCTACGCAGTCTCAAAGCTACTAGCAACAGACTGCAAAAGAGCTTCTTTCCACAAACAATCAGGCACAGGAACGAGAAAGATCCAGGGCAAAAGGAATCGCTAGGCCCCAACCCCTTACGTCCCCTCCTTGTGAACCTACTTCACATAAAGAGATACAGTGAAGTTGAATTGTACCTCCGGTACATACATGTATACTGTGAAGTTGAATATATTAACCTGTTGCACATAGAACATACTGTGAAGATACTGGAAAAAATATGCTGTTGGCGTATAGAATATGCCAAACTATTTGTTTTTCTTCTCGTTGCTCTTATACCTTTTGCACTATTTTCTCATCTTTCTACGTCTTATTATTATTATTACCCCTGTTAGATTATTATTACTATTAATATTATTTTTTAGATGCGGTTTGCTGTTGTTATATCGTTTGCTGTTTTAGATTTACCACTGCACTGTCTGAAGGATGCCAAACAAAAACAAGTTTTACTCTTATGTACCTGTACAAAAGAAGTACAACCTTCAACCTTGAACCTATTGTGTAGTCTATAGAGCTAGGGCTGCATTGAGTTGCGTGGGCAACCCGCTTTCTCGAATACCGAAAATCGGACTCTGATTCTACAAACTTAATTAACGGGTGACTTGTGGAGATGCTTGAACAGGGCTTATGCAAATCACATCTGTCTCTATTGGCTGGCGATGTGAGCAGCTTTTGATTGAGGTGACCTTAACACAGAGTCACTCTGAAGTAGTCCAGGTGGTGGTGAAGGCATTAAGCTACTCACTCTGGATCAGTAGTTCTCAAACCTTTTTCGGGTCAAGGACCCCAACATTGATATACTGTATATATTTGGCCGCGGACCCCCCCGTATGAAAATGTTTTGTGCCAGAGACAAAAAAAATGATAAAGTGGTTAAAACGATTGTGATTCTACATTAACACATTGTGCTGGGGACCCCCTCAAGGAACACAATTAACTCCTTTATTAGATCCCTAATAAGATCCCTGTCTGAACCAGCCACACAGGCTACACAAGATGTGCCGGACATCACAGTGACATGAGAGCATGTCAGAGCGGCAAACCAATAGATCGTAAAATGTGTACACGTCTACACGCCCAGACAGACAGACGGACACGGACAAGCTGTGACGTTTCGCAGAGTAAACTTGCGACCTATGGTCACAACTAATACTAGCTTGTCATGGTTGCCTTCACACTAGTGCCTTAAACATAAGTAACATTGATTTAAGAACCTGTGTATATTCCACTGATTCTCCAGCATTGAATTGAAAAACAAATATGTTACTATCATATAAGGGTTAATCACAGTGATTGTGCTACTCTAGATAGCTACTGCTGGTAGCTATCAAATAGATGGATTAATTTGAGCTAACAAAGAAAGATTAATTGTCAAAAATGCCTTTGATGTAAAAGTGCCTTTGATGAATTACAAGGAGTTTTTCCCTAATGCTAACACTAATACTTTTATTTATTTATTTTACAGTGGAGTGATTGCGATACATTGATAGCTCCACTTATCAAAGCACTTCTGATGAAACCGTCTTGATCTGTGCTAATGAAGAAAAACATTGTTCCAAGTTAAGTTAAACGTGCTTTTGATTAATTTCAAGGATTTCTCTTTTTTTCAATGCTAACACTGCGTATGAATTTTAAAAGCCGATTATCTTAGTTGGTACTTCCAAATGACCTTGTCAGGTATATTAGCAACTGAATCAAAAGCACTTAACAAACAGGACACATTTACACGCCGAAGGCGGCGGAAACCATGCAAGGCACCAACCTGCTCATCGGGAGCAGTGAAGACAGGAGTCTTCAGCAGGGGGTTCGGGACCCCTAGGGGGTCCTTAAAGTTACTACAGGGGGAACTCCAAATCTTCCAATCCTTTTTATATTAACATCTTGAACCCTAGTGTCCATATTCTGAGAACTATAGCCAAAAATAGCAGATCTACAAGCTTGTGAGCTTGTAGATCGGCTATTTTCAGCAAAGAGGTTTGGTGTAGAGGGGAAAAAGAGCAGACTAAGTACAGAGTAAAAGGTCAAGTTTATTAGGTAATGACGGCTCAAGTGGTTAAATATCTGAAAACACAAATTGACATGAATCCAAAATACACTGATGATTGTGCTGTCAAACAATGAAACTAAATGGAATCTATGAAAAGGTTGTGGGCGTCCATGCTTCATCTCTCTCTCAACTAAGGGGTCCACGGCCTGAAAACGTTGAAGACCCCTGAGTTAAGAGGTGTCTTGCTCAAGGACACTTCGACACTAAACCCAGGGAGCCGGCAGGTGTGTGTATGGTCACCACACTGAGTCAGTGTTCGCCCACTGCCAGCATTCTACTCATTGTTTCCACTGCAGTGCCCGGCCAAGCCGGAGGCACCGCTGCCAGCTGACAAACACGGGCGAAATGATATGTGTGGGGGGCAGGGGCGTCACACCAAATTCTGGGCCCTGGGTACAAGGATTCACTGCGGGCCCCCCATGAATGTTCTTCAGAGGGGGAGGGGGGTTAACCCATTTAGACTGGGGACGCATGATTACACATTATTTTGGTGCTATTGAACTATTGAAAAATAGCAGATATACAAGCTCACAGCGCGGCACCGAGTGCCGCGCTGCGAGCTTGTAGATCTGCTATTTTTTTTTTTTAATCGTGAACATTTTGCAAGTCCCCCATCTCAAAATATTTACTTCCAGGGACCCTCCAGAAGCAACATTTTAGTTACACATGTTCGCTTAAAAAAATACATATATTCAAAGATTTGCACACATTTTCACGACTTTTCAAAAATAGCAGATCTACAAGCTCGCTATGAGCTTGTATATCTGCTATGTTTCAATAGCTAAAGTATGAAAGAATTCCAGGCCCCTCCACCTTGGGCCCTGGTAACTTCAGTCCCACGTCCCCCCCCTTGTGACGCCCCTGTGTAGCGGGGTGTGGGGTGAGAGTTTTACATCCTTATACTGTACAGTACAACCACTCCAAGTCCCCTGAGTGAACAACACGGTTTACCCAAACCGACAAAATGTACCAGTTAGCTGTCCTTTTACCAAGCCTACTGTAATACTCCCACAGTGTGAATTATGGATGTCGGTTATGCAAGTCACTGTATGTCCTTCCCACTGTATGCTGGTCCTGTATATATATACAGTATGGAGTACACAACTTTTTTCCCCTCTCTTTTTTTAACACCCTTCCTCTCCCCAGCACCATGATGCTTCGCCTTCTTCTGCAATGTTCTGCAAAATAGATTGTTTTTGACATGACATTTCCTAACCTAAAGTCTGTTTAGCCCCGTCTACTGAGACTAGATAATGTTATTTTCTGTGACAATTAACCAGATGTGTTCCTTATGCATTTTCTTGTATGAAAAAAAAAAGAAAGAAAAATAGCAGATTTACGAGCTCACAATTTAGCCTGGATACCTAGATTTAAAATAATTGATACTAATATTTTTGTTAATCTCTACGGAAAAACATGCATGGGGTTTGGAACGATGGAACCACAAAATCTCTGCCTTTTCTGTCTGTTTTTTAAGGGGAATCGTAATCGTTTCACTGAATTGTCAAGCTGATTGTCAAGCTCACAACGCGTCTCGTTGGGGGTTTAAGTGGTTAAGATGCCAGCAGGCACGTAAAGAGATAATTGCATTGAGTGAAAGGAAAGGAAAAACACAAGCTCGATCCGAAAAACTAAACTTTTTCCAATTGTCAAACCAAAGCATGTTCCGCTCTGCTTTCCCAGACGACCCACAAGACAAATTGCTTAATTTTGTTGTCACTAAAAAAACCTTGAAATTGGAAGGTACGTAAAAGGATCACGACTGGACCAACGAGTCACCAGAGTTGTGAGGCCCACTGCTCCCCACTAAAAAGACCCCAGGCAAAGCTATTATAGGACCTGAACCAATTCCCTCTATTCAAGCTCCCACCTATGGTTAACACCCCTCAAAATAACACGGTCACACTTTGACACCTAACAGTTACCAGGCACAGCATAGCACGGCCTGAACGGACACCTACAGACACCAAGCACACGATGTCACCCATGCCAGTTATTTGGGTCTGATGCTGACCGTGATTTCAGAGTCACTAAAAACGTAGTTTTTCTAAAAATAGCAGATCCGTGTTGTGAGTTTGAATATACCTAATTTGTTTAGTTAAACATTTGGACACATTGGCTACATAATTGGTGAGACAGAATATGTTTTTAAATAAAATAAATTGCCGATATACAGTATATACCAGTAAGACTCCCTAATCGGGAGATAAGCGACCGTTGGTCGCTTATCTCCACTATCTGTCGGTAGATAATGCCGGTCTTATATAAGGGTCATTTGTGTACAGTGTGATGTCATACTGATGTCAGCAGTGTGATGTCATACTGATGTCAGCAGCTATGTCTCTATATATGGAGTTATATGTTGTTCGTGTCCAAATATGGGGCTTGTGAGGTCAGACTTAGTGAGATTCGTCGGTTATCTCCATATATGGAGGGATGTGTTGGTTATCTCCATATCTGGAGATTCAACCTTCAACGTGTAACTATGGCTACCTAACGACTAGCCACATGACGTGAAGGTGAGTGAGGGTCTTTGTAACAGCCACCCCCAGATTTCCCGTGGAAATCTGTACAATATCGAGAAGGCCCGAACGGAAACTCTTAGTCAACTGGCCACCCCATCAAAGAGTAAAGGGACATCAAGGCCTCTCTCTTGTCAATGGGCTGGTGTCGGCCACCCCGTACGGGTTCTAGTCTGAGGTGATAGCCTGCCACCCCGTTAGTAGGCAGGGGTCCCGACAAGCCAAGGGGTCGATTGCACCAGCTTCCTCCTGCCGCGAAGGGTGCCAGCATGACTCACACCATCCTTCCTAGACGATTTTGACATCTTGTTACTAATCTGTCGGTAGATAATGCCGGTCTTATATAAGGGTCATTTGTGTACGGTGTGATGTCATACTGATGTCAGCAGTGTGATGTCATACTGATGCAGAGATATGAGCAGGGCAAAGGTGTGACGTGTGACGTGTGACCGACCGACGGACGGACGGCCGGTGGAGGTTTTGATACTAAACTGCGACCTGACGGTCGCAATTATATATAGGGCCCCACACAAAATGGCAAGGGCAGCTTTGCCATGCTGTCCATTATGTATAACCCTTAGCAGACCCTAACCCTAACCCAGTATCTTTTATCATAGCATGAGCAGCATTCGTTGCCATTAATACGCTATAGCTCTCTCAGTCTCACCAGCTCACCATGTTTAGATGAGGAACTGGGAGGGGGAAACAAGATGTGCAAGGATCCTATGTAATAAAGACTATCAAACTACTTAATTTGATGTAATAATTTCATCTTTAGTTGCTATTAGTCAGCCCAGATTCATAGCCGAGGGAAGTAGGGGTGCTGCGGGTGCGGCCGCACCCCCTCCCCCACGTCCCACCGCACCCCCCACCGCCCCCCCTAAAGGGGGGTTGGGGGGAAAATATTGCCGATCGGCAAGTAGAGGCTCTGACATCAGTGGCGTGAAGTAGGAGCTATTTGCTACTTCTATTTCCAGTACAATTTCAAAATAAACATGTGTTGAATGATCGATTGTATATACAAAAAAAAGAGAAAAGACTCTTATTTTGAAATGTGCTTCTGGGCACAGAGGAACTGGCTTTCAAAGGACTTCCCTTTTAACTTGTCTAACTTGTCTCTCCGTGCGTAACTGATGATGCGTCATGACATGGACTGATGGACTCGGTGGATTATAACAATACGGGCATAAAGGAATATTTAACAGAACACCAAGACAACACAACCTAGGCTATGAAGACATTAAACATCGCCCTCTGCTAGCCCTGGGGTCCTCACTGGTGAGTCGTGACTCGTGGCTATATGACTTGTAATGATGAAGGCTAGGCTAATGTTTGGGCTATAGTGAACCCTTAGCTATAGTGGCTAATGGCTATGGTGTACCAGAAGCGAACGGCAGAACCAGCTGTTTCCTCCTAACACTGGGGTCTGGACCGATGCGGCGGACACGTTGTATGGGTCACAACGCACTGAACGCAGTGCGAAGCAACTCGTTGTGAGCTTGTAGATCTGCTAGTTTCACTACTTGTGTGGTACAGGGTAGTAATGTCTCTTCACTCTCTTGGTTCACGGGCTAAAAAAGTTTGGGAACCATCGTGCTTGCTGTTGCAGACAGTTGTGTAAAGTAACTAAGGAGATTAACTGAAAAGCTCTGGGAACTGAATGATTTTATGAAACTGGCACTTGTTGTCTGTCTGTTGGTACCAAAAAATCCAGGCTATATCTTGCTGGATGGTGCGTATGGAGATGTAAGGAAAGCCGTTCCCGATTTTGTTACATTTAGCTAAAAAAGACGAATAAAACATGATAAAAACGCCAAATTTGCGCGCACGAAACGTGCACGCGCGCTGGGCGCGCGTGCATGAGGGGCGCGTGACAGCCCCCCCTACTGTAAATTAGTTCCCGCGGCCCTGCCCAGATTGCTAGGTGTTCTTTTTGTTGCTTTTAAATCCTGTTTGTCCAAACTGATTAATGTTGTAGAATTGAGTCGTTAGATTTGTGGATGACAGCTTTTTCCCCCTACCATGCCCACCACGATGAAAAGATCAGTTATGTTAAACCCAAAAAAAAAAAACACTATAAATTATCAGAGCGTGATACAACCACATCTTTCAGAGCGTGATACAGCCACATGTCTGGAGTCAGAGTGGTGAATTATCGTATTCAAGTTGAAATGTTGAGACTATCTCTCTTCTTGTTTTGCATTATACTGTATCTCCACTGACCAACAAAAAGATGAAATGGCCTTTCATGACAATACTATTGTGACATAATTTCCTAGTGCAGTGGTTCTCAAACCTTTTCATGTCAAAGACTCTCACTTAATATGTATTTGGCCGTGGACCCCTAAATTATTATGCATTTGGTGGTGTACCCCCTTCTGATTTAATTTCACTGAATCTGCTTTTTTTCTTCTTCCGTGTTCGCCCTCACGGTTAAAACAGTAGATTCTTCAGTGGCCGACAACTATGGACTCAAAATATATATTTTTTCGACAGTAGCACATAAAGTGTGTCCGTGTCTGTGAACGATCGGGGGATCGATGGAAAAATAGAAAGATATTCAGTGACTACTTGAAAAGGTAAGGAACCAGTAAAAATCCCTAATCAGGAGATAAGCGACCGTCACGTCGCATACAAAAACTTTAGAAGGCAATTGTAGCCAATCAGGAGGTAATATGGTATATGGGACAGATCCATGTTGATAACATGACTTTAGAGATACTGTGTGCCGCTTTGCGTAATTTTAGGGCAAAATGTGTAGGAGCAGTGTCCAAGAATGTGTTTTGCAAAAATCGGCCTGTTGGTGGCGCTAGATGAGGGCCATGTGAGAAATCAGGGGCGGAGGTTGTGATTTGCCAGCCAAGGAGTGTGTGTGCAAAGTTTGGCATGGATAGGGACAACGGTGCCAGAGATAAGAGTAGGGCAAAAGTGTGACGTGACGCGACGTGGCGTGACAGAGGGACAGCCGGTGGAGCTTTAGGAACAAGGAAAAATTTGCTTAGCAGTTTGGTTAAACATGCTTGGCAGTGAATGAGTTACTTTACCAAAACTATGCATACACCAAAATAGGGAAGCTGTAGGTTGCCCCCATGTTACTCCATTGGCTTTTACTTTATACAGTATTTTAAACAAAAAATGAGTACTACTTCCTCCACACTCCATGGCACAGCGGTGCCATGTCCTCCTGGAGATCGTGCACGCACACATTCACACACGCATACGGGTATCAGGTTGTCCACAGATACAGCGGACATATGTTCCTAACATCGACCAGTCAGAGAGAGAGAGAGAGAGAGCGTCACAGATGCTTCATCTCTCTCTCTCTCTCTCTCACCCCTCAGGGCGAGGAGGAGGAGAGGAGAGTGTCAGGAGAGATCAGAGTCAACACACTCCCATCTCATGTGCTCTCACTGGGACTTTCACTTTCACATTCGGTCTCCGAAGATTCAGTACAAAAAGTCCTGTTTCCTGTGGAAAATGCACTTAATTTATTCATGCTATGCTGTCCACGTGTCTTTAACAATAATAATGTTATGGAAAATAAAAATAATTGATAACAAAAAAAAAAACAATAATAAACACAGCTTTAGTTTTCTGCTTCATAAAAAAAAGGTTAGTGACACCCACGACACCAGAGAGAGCCACCACCATATGGTGCTCAGACACATTCTTCTACTCTCCAAGGCCATATCAGTACAACCCCTGATGCACACATTTCATTTCTCTTCACCGTTCCATCTGTCCAAACGTCGACATATATTTACGGAATTGACAGAGGACATTATTATAAGATACATATTTGGGGTTAAGATTGCTTGGCAAACCGATGGAGTGCACATACAAATAAAATAAAAGATAAAACTGATTCCCACCTGTCACGGATAGTGATTCTTAAAGCCATATGGGTGCAGGAACAAGTTGGCAACATTTTATAACCGGCAATTAAGCCAATTATCATCTTTTAGTTCAGCTGCAATTATGGTCGTAAAAATAAACATAGCAAAACGAAAGAGCAATTTTTTTAGCTTCCAAATCTTCGGTCAGAAACCTCTTATCTCCGTTTTTGTGTGTTGTGTTTTTTTTCTTGAACTATTACCTTACTTTGATCACACTACAGCATCACAGATAAGTATATGCAAAATAGCAGATCTACAAGCTCAAAATGAGCTGCGAAGCTGAACGTTTTCAGCTTGTCGCTCTGCTATTTTTGAACCCTGAATTTGGACATATGAGGTTTCCACCCGACAGACGATTTGCGAATGCAAATGGACACACACACACACACACACACACACACACACACACACACTTACAGTACATGCACACATAATCACACAAATGTGCGACAGAGACTGTGTTTGAAAGTAAAGTTGAAACAGACTTTCAAGTCAGCCAAGTTATGAAAAATGACAAATCAATGTACCATGCAAGCTCTGATGGCTTATAATGAGTCTCTTCTCTCTCTTCTCTCCATGACACACACACACACACACACACACACACACACACACACACACACACACACACACACACACACACACACACACACACACACACACACACACACACACACACACACACACACACACACACACACACACAGCTCCGCTGTGCTGTACTTGTGCAGTGTTAATCAAGCCCAAGTGGCTGATAAAAGAGAGACGGGTCATTATGAGGAGACACTGTTCATAAACTCCACTTTATTAACTGTCCTCTACTGTCTCATATACACACACACACGCACACGCACAGTATATATACGCCCCCACTTGACTTCCTGTTGCCTTTTCAAAACATCCATTCAACTTCACACTCACTGTCTGTGTGTGTGTGTGTGTGTGTGTGTGTGTGTGTGTGTGTGTGTGTGTGTGTGTGTGTGTGTGTGTGTGTGTGTGTGTGTGTGAGTGAGAGAGAGTGTGTTTCTCTCTGGTGAGAGAGCGCGGTGATGGTTAATTGAGAGTATGTTTTAACTAGAAATACTGTTCCTTCGAAACAGTGTGGGCTCGATTCCAACCCAACAAATAGGATACTTTAAGGTACTGTAAGGTACAGTACCTTACAGTATTGTACTGTACCTTACTATACTGTACTGCACCTTACTGTACTGTACTGTACTGTACTGTACTGTACTGTACTGTAACTTACTGTACTTTACTGTACTCTACTGTACTGTACTTTACTGTATTCTACTGTAACTTACTGTACTTTACTGTACTCTACTGTACCTTACTGTACTGTACTGTACCTTACTGTACTATACTATACTGTACTCTACTGTACCGTACTGTACCTTACTGTACTGTACTCTACTGTACCTTACTATACTGTACTTTACTGTACTCTACTGTACTTTACTGTACTCCACTGTACCTTACTGTACTTTATTCTACTTTACTGTACTTTATTGTACTTTACTGTACTCTACTGTACCTTACTGTACTGTATTGTACTTTACTGTACCTTACTGTACTGTACTCTACTGTACCTTTCTGTACTGTACCTTTCTGTACCTTACTGTACTTTACTGTACTCTACTGAACCTTACTGTACTTTTACTGTACTCTACTGAACCTTACTGTACTGTACATATTCTATGTGTTCTAGATCTACATTTTTGATTCTGTGTTTGGGAACCAGCAACTGTCAAATGGACTCCAACTGTAGTGGAGTATATTGAGTGCATATACTGTAGGCTAACAATCCCAGATCACATCTGTCCTCCACTATGTCTATAACCAAGGCGTTCTTCTATGTGGCCACTCCAGACTGAGGAGTGGAGCATGGCTTTTATTGTGTTTGTGGATCTGACTTGGAAATGCATTGGTTTTGATATCTCCCTGACAACCAACAACAACCACTAATATGGCTGACTGTCCCTGCGGGCTCTAGGATATATGGCTATGGGATTTACATCCCATCGCCCGGACTTGATTCTTGATCACAGCTGTGTAATCACTAGAGTGGAGAGGGACATTTATTTATAGTTTTAACTATAACTATAGTTTTATACATCACACAGCTTAGACATTTGGATCAAATCAGAGAGCAGACCTGTGTGAACGCAATGATATAGATAGCATATCTGAAGTGTGAACACTGCAGCCACAGCGCCTTAACATAAACATGGGTCTATTATCCTTCTCTCCACTCTACTAAACCCATTGGAAATGCATTGGGTGCTTAAAGTTAAACATTTTTATTTTTTTATAATTAAACTACAAAACATTTCAAAACCAAAAGTACAAGCACACGTGTCCTCAGTAAGCTGAACACATAAAAATTTGAATGGTGTTGAAAGGTGTAAGCGTTTAAGAGATGAAGCGCGCCAAAGTTTTGAGGAGATACTGACTAGTATAGTATAGTATATAAATAATGAAGATAACATACGTGTGCTCGCCTTTTTAATCGCATCCCAGCCCTAATAAAAAGGTAACTGTAGTTAAAAGTGTCAATGGTGCTCACGGATCAAACAGGATCAAAACACGTGATAAAAATAACTAAAACAACAACTCAGAAGTACAAAGGAGGAACAGCCTTTATTTATTAAAAGGCAACTGCCAAATGTTTCCACCTCTGAAGGTCGAAGAGTTTGGCCCTGATGAAGACCTTCTGAGGTCTGAACACAAGTTCTTATCCACAACTTTCCAACATCCCATCGTGCATTGCGCAGAAGTTGCACGGAGCTTACGGCGCCGCAGCCGAGTGTGATCTACAAGCTCACAACGGTTGCCGGAAGTGTCCTACACATAATGCTCCAGTAAATGTTTGCGGAAACAGGTGGATAGAAAAAATAAATTACCCCCCAATGTTTTCCTTGAATTGAATAGGACCACAATAAAAAAATAAATACAATAAAAATAAAAAAGTGTCCCTTAACACTTTGACTGCCAGACCCCCCCACCCCCCTCCCCCGGCCAATGCCACCATCAAGGCCCATTCATTTCTGCCCCCATTCCAGAGAATAAATTGAAAATGATGCGATGTGAATATCGGAACAAAAATGGGAGATTTGGTAAAAGAGGATTTTTTTTTTTTACTAAAAAAAATTTGGAGTGATTTCGGTGAGCGGTTTTGGAGATAGGTGCTCGAGAGTGCACACTGCGCAAACCAGTCAATAACCTCAGAAATCTCGATCTAGAGGTCCATATACGCACACCGGGAGCGGGAGCCATTCATATTTAGTGTGATTAATTTGCATTATTTGTTTAACTGCTGTTTGTGTTATGAGTACATGCACACCGAGCGCAGGAATAACGAGGCATTATGAAGCAACGTAAATATGTTTCTAAATTAAATCATCAACTGTTGCCCCCCCAGATTCGGCAGGAACATGGGGATGGACTCATTCCCTCATAACGGCACCAACATGTGGAATTCCCTAACATCAGCCATAACAAAAACTCCCTACCCTCCTTCAAACCTCAATACAAGAACACAAAGTCTGCAATTTGCAACCGTTCCTTGACTGGTGTCTAGGAAGTGTTCTGTAAGCTTAACGCCAGAAAACAATACGAGAACAACCAGGTTCTCACAAGATATATAAAATGTAGGGCTGGGACTAACTGATTAATTAATTACAGAAAATTAACGTGATTAAAAAAATTAACACATTTTAATCACACTTAGTTTTTGCACCACAAAACCTTCAGTTTCGGGCATATCGATCATAACCATGCATGAATCAAGAAGAGACAACAAACGCAAAGGGAGAAGTAGCTGATCAGAGCGCTTTGCTTGGCCCAGTGGATGCAAAATTTTGATTTAAAAAACTCACTTGTTGATTCACTCGTACAACAACATGTGTTTTACTTGAAAGAAATGCTTCTCGGGTAAAATATTAATATGCAATTAAATAGCGATTAATTAATTACAAAGTATTACAAATTTGATTTTTTTTTAATCGCATCCCAGCCCTAATAAAAAGGTAACTGTAGTTAAAAGTGTCAATGGTGCTCACGGATCAAACAGGATCAAAACACGTGATAAAAATAACTAAAACAACAACTCAGAAGTACAAAGGAGGAACAGCCTTTATTTATTAAAAGGCAACTGCCAAATGTTTCCACCTCTGAAGGTCGAAGAGTTTGGCCCTGATGAAGACCTTCTGAGGTCTGAACACAAGTTCTTATCCACAACTTTCCAACATCCCATCGTGCATTGCGCAGAAGTTGCACGGAGCTTACGGCGCCGCAGCCGAGTGTGATCTACAAGCTCACAACGGTTGCCGGAAGTGTCCTACACATAATGCTCCAGTAAATGTTTGCGGAAACAGGTGGATAGAAAAAATAAATTACCCCCCAATGTTTTCCTTGAATTGAATAGGACCACAATAAAAAAATAAATACAATAAAAATAAAAAAGTGTCCCTTAACACTTTGACTGCCAGACCCCCCCACCCCCCTCCCCCGGCCAATGCCACCATCAAGGCCCATTCATTTCTGCCCCCATTCCAGAGAATAAATTGAAAATGATGCGATGTGAATATCGGAACAAAAATGGGAGATTTGGTAAAAGAGGATTTTTTTTTTTTACTAAAAAAAATTTGGAGTGATTTCGGTGAGCGGTTTTGGAGATAGGTGCTCGAGAGTGCACACTGCGCAAACCAGTCAATAACCTCAGAAATCTAGATTCTGAGATATTTGAGTTCAAAGAAAAAAAACTTTAGGAAGCCATAGCAACAAATTGGTAAATGGTAACGGAACACAAGTACCCTTGACAGAAAGAATAGCATGC
Organism: Nannobrachium achirus; assembly: GCF_963921795.1. Lineage (NCBI taxonomy): Eukaryota > Metazoa > Chordata > Actinopteri > Myctophiformes > Myctophidae > Nannobrachium > Nannobrachium achirus. The sequence goes on from NC_137812.1 coordinate 15,938,553, forward strand.
ATACTTTCATTTTATGCAAAGAAAGTGAAAAAAATATTGTACCATCGTCTAGTTTCAAGGGGGCAAAGTGAAAAAGTATGAAATGACTCAGAAGGTGGAAATTGCCTTACATTTTGATAGAACTATGCACTGTGAATTCACTGTGTTTTTACCTGGTCTAAAAGGTCAGGAAGACAAAAAGTCAGAAAAGCGATGTCAACCTTTTATTTTATGGCAACATCGAACCCTAACCCTGGTGAGTACCTCACACATCCAGCATGAACATATTTATGTTCAACAATATTTACAAATATTTCCCAAAAAAAAAATCACAAATATGACTTCACAAAAATAAAATATAACTGGATAAAAGTAAAATAAAATAAATGTGCAGCAAGTAAAGAATAAATAAAATAATATAAAAGTCAAAATAAAGTACTGTATTCTCAAAAAAGGCATTCAACAAGCCAACATTCAGGAGTCAAAGGCACCACAAATCAAGGTCAAAGATGGTACTGTGTGTGTGTGTGTGTGTGTGTGTGTGTGTGTGTGTGTGTGTGTGTGTGTGTGTGTGTGTGTGTGTGTGTGTGTGTGTGTGTGTGTGTGTGTGTGTGCGCGCGCGCGTGCGTGCGTGCACCTCAGGTACCTCAAAATGGCCTGGTACCTGTTCCTTGCCATTGTTCTGGGAAAGTACAGCGTCAGCATGGCAATGTTTTTTGACCAGTGCATGGCTCTCCGGCTTGTGAACGATAGCTGTGAGGAAGAGAAGTCCCAGAAAGTTCTTCAGCTCCCCTAGAGTGACATTGGTCCAGGCAGCGAACCTACAGTGTGTATGACCTATGCCTGACTCCTCCGCTCTCGCTATCTCCGCCATCATACTGTCCTCTGCGTTGTCATTGGTCTGGTTGCAGATCGGGCTCCCATCCTTCCTCCATCCAGTCAGACTCCACGGGCCCTGTATATGATAGAAATAAATAAAAAATACTAAATGATCGTGCTTCTGTATAATTTGTATGTTCTTTAGCAAAGGCTGTCGCACAAAAGTAGTGAAAACAGCAGATCTACAAGCACACACACACACACACACACACACACACACACACACACACACACACACACACACACACACACACACACACACACACACACACACACACACACACACACACACACACACAGATTGTATTACTAAACTATCTATCTAGGTATACACACACAATAAAAACTAAACTATAAAGAAATGTATTCTTACTGGAAGAAGTTGGAGGAACTTCATACACCACAAACCATGGATTGACATCTAGACCTACTGCACATACAGTATGAAACAGAGCTGATACCTTTATGTACTATGAGGAAAATAATGCTGCTATTTGTACCCTGTATATATATAAAATGACACAATGCGACATAGCTCTGTTTGAACAATGCTGTACCCCCTCCAAATGTATATTTTCAACTGTTTTTTTTATTGTATTTGTGATACTTGCTTTGGCAATGTAAACGTATGTTTTCTCATGCCAATAAAGCTCCTTTGAATTGAATTGTATATTACCAAATGCACCCCACGTGGAAAAAAAACAATAGCAGGTCAGGCTTATTGATTGATTGAAGAATGTATTACAAGCTTGCATTAGAAAGAAGTAGACCTACAGATTCATGGCTCATTTCCACAGGAACACACTTTATGCATCTCATATAGTGGTGTGTGTTCTAGACTTTTTTTGAGGGCATACGATCAGCTACTATTCGGGCTAATCCTACCTGCCCCTGCCTTTTATTTTCCGACAGCAGACGCCGTATACGTGCGTTACAGGTAGAACTCAGCACTGAGCTCATATAACATTGAAAGACAGACGTAAAGAACAAAGTGAATCGTAGAAAACATAAACTTTGTAACGCTTACCGGGTTCGCAGTGCATCCTACAGGGCGCGGGGAGAAACGGCAGCAATCGGTGCTTTGCCTTCTGGCCGCCAGATCCAAAATCGAGGCCGTGGATCCTACCAGCCGAGGCCTTCGATGAACCGATCGCCCGTTAGGAGCTCTTCTCGCCGCCAGATCCAAAATCGAGGCAGTGGATGTAGCAGCAGAGGCCCTCGCTAGTCGCTGATGAACCGATCGTGGAAGAGCGCCGGCCACCGCCGTTGACTGCGGGCTTGGTGTCCAGAGTCAGACTGTTCACGGGGCATGGCGCGGGGGGGTGTCGCTCTCCATTCCGACATGTCGCCACTCCGCTGACCCGGCGCGGGGAGAGACCACGGGATGCGGGGCATGATTCTATGATTTTATAACTAAATTCTCTGCTGCTTCTGATTCTCGCTCTTTCTCTCAATATATCTCTCTCTCCCTCTGATTGCTGTGTGTCCGGTTACGTAAAGTCACTCTTGTTGTTTGTATAATGGGCCTCTAGAGTAGACCCTTGTGTCTGGGGGGAACCGGCCAATCAGCATGCTTGAATTTGGTAACATGAGCGTGTGATGTCATGCAGGGGCGTCAATTGGGTATGGCAGGGGTATGCAGCTGCCATACCTTGACAGGGGGAAATAATAAAAATGTACTTTTCATCGTGCCTGTTGCTAAGGTATGGCAACATGACTGGTGTCTTCACCAGACACCAGTCATGTTGCCATACCTTAGCTTGTTCTGAACTGACGAACTGAATTGTCATGCATGACAACCGTCCCATCGTCCAAAAGGGCTGTATCTTGGTTACCGCATAGATCCAACACTGTACTACTGTAATATGAAAAAAAAGGGTCGGGCGGTATATACCTCCTAACTTTTTAATTGGCAAGATTGCGCAGGAAGTGGCGGGCGGTATATACCTCCCGTGGCAGTCAAACTGTTAAGTGTTAGTGTATGACCGTAGTCACCGTACTCTCCAGCCAGCATGCCCACATGGGTCCAGCATGGTTACAAGTTACACCTGTACTTGAAAACTGTTAATAAAGTATTCAATCAGTCAACCTGTATGATGATGATGAGGCATTTACCAAAAATAAAAGCATAAATATGAAATAATCGTGGCACTATTTTTCCTATTTTTGAATTTGAATGCTGAAAAGTACGTTTTGGACATACTGTAATAGGTTTCCACCTGAATGAGTTGATATGCGTAAGTATCAAAGAAAAATAACTCAAATTGGAAAACGGTAAGACATCCTCACAAGTATAGTAAACAAACACTGCTCTCTCTCTATCTGTGTGTGTGTGTGTGTGTGTGTGTGTGTGTGTGTGTGTGTGTGTGTGTGTGTGTGTGTGTGTGTGTGTGTGTGTGTGTGTGTGTGTGTGTGTGTGTGTGTGTGCGCGTGCATGTGCGTGTGTGTGTGATAATCTTGCAATCATTAGGAGGTGTGCAAGGCCAGTTGGCCAGTGTGTTTAATTGGGAGATAACTGACTAAAAGACAAACAACTGATAGGAAGTGAGTTTGTACAGAGAAAAGAAACCCCTCTAGATTCCAGCTGAAGTTCTTCTCAACTTGATTAATGGACCAATAGAATCCAGATGTCCTGACGTCACCAAGGAATGTATGTATGCGCTATATAGGGCATTCACCGAATATTCGAATATTCAAATATCAAATTCTACGTTATTCGACGTTGTTCACCGAAGTCGAATATTCGCTTATTATTTTATTGTTTTCTCTTTAAAAATATATATAGTTTAGAAAACTTGGCTACTAGATAGGAAGTCATAAGAATGAGTTGTCAGTGCCCCTGGTGGATGAATTTGTTAATGCTCTATACCAGGGGTTCTCAAACCTTTTTAGGCCATGACAACCCAAAATAAACATATTTGAACTGGGGACCCCCACCCTGACAAGCACTTGGTATTGTAGGTATTACATTTAATGTGACTCGTTTCCGCAGAAAAATATTGTGAAAATAGCAGATCTACATGCTCACAACGCCTCGCAACGTTGTGAGCATGTAGATCGGCTATTTTCACAATGTTCGCCTCTTGCTTACTTAATATTTAACAGTTTGGCCAGTCCTGTCGAATATTTGACTATTCGAATACTTTGAGGTTGAATAATTCGAATACTAAAAATCACCATTCGTGAATGCCCTAGTATGCACACACACACACACACACACACACACACACACACACACACACACACACACACACACACACACACACACACACACACACACACACACACACACACACACACACACACACACACACACACACACACACAGACAGACACACACAGGTCTATCGCCCACAAAATAGAACATTGTGTAAAAAAAGTATGCAGATGCAATAGCACCCCAAATCATAACTGACTACAGAAACTTCCCACGGGACTTCAAGCAACTCTGACTTCAGAAGGTTGACATTTCTCTAATATAAATCCTTGTTTTGAGTGGCCTTGTGTAATATTGTAATATTTTGTAGTTTTTATTCAGTTTTTGTCAGTGAAAAAAAGTAGTCAAATAAATGTTTTTGACGTAGTTTTAGTCGACAAAATCAACGCTGGTCACAGACACTTGCATTTCCTGGGCAGAGATAAGCTTTCTCCAGGGTCTTTTCTAAAGGTGTCAAGGAGAGGCTTTTCAAATGAAAACACAACCTTGACCCTAATAAATGAATAAAACGTGGAGTTAACCATTTTGGATTATTTTTATCTTTCAAGGTTCAAGCACACTGAATTTTAAATGTCAACTTCTGACTTCTTGGAAAGTAGGGAAAATGCATTTGAAAAAGAAAAGAACAAAAAAAGAAAGGAAATGATGGTATATGCCTTGGAAAAGTTTCTACAGTATACTGTACGTATATGTCACAGTGTTTTTGAGAACCATTGAGATTGAGACCAGGAGCGCTTGTTTTCTATCGACGATGATGGAGGTGTGCCGTCTCAGGCGACCTTGAGCCACGTGAGACACCACCGAGCGAGCGAGTCGAGCGCTGCGAAGGTCACATGAGCCGACTCGGCGCAGTTAGAATGCGTAAAGCAGGGGGACAGAATAGTAAATATTGTTGTGGCGACTGCATCTGAGGCTGCACTAGAAAACGAGCGCTCCTGGAGTCCCTGGACTCAATCTCACTGGGTCTCAAACACATTATACTTACACATCACTTGCAGTGATTAATTTGTAAATGATTAGGTGCCGGAGCCCATTCATTATTAATTCATAATTCTGATCACGCGCAATATTCTCACTATGCAGTTAAACCAACATCCATGTGTATGCTGTGCTTCTATGTTGTGGACACAGTAAATCAGGGGTCTTCAACAGGGGGTCCTTAGAGTTACTACAGGGGGGCCGCCAAATCCTTGTGTGATAGGATAATTCTTTTAAATTAACAACTTGAACCCTAGCATCCCTATTCCGAGGAGAACTTTAGCCAAAAATAGCAGATCTACATTTGGGAGAGCTTGTAGATCGGCAATTTTCGGCAAAAAGGTCTGGTGTAGAGGTAAAAATAGAGCGGACCAAGTACATAGTGAAAGGTCAAGTTTACAAAATGTCGACGATTTAAGTGGTTAAATGTCTGGAAATACACATTAACTCAGCGGGTGCCCACGCGTCAAACTCTTTGATGTCGCTGGAGGCCCACGATGTGTTTGCCGCGTTTACTGTATTTACAGTATTAACTTTAAATCTCACCGTAAGGTCGGGGCTACGCCGGGTTGCAGCCCATTCACCGGGTTGCTTCGAATCGACGCTGAGAGCATCGCACTGCCGTTTTTTCTCCATACTCCAATGCATTTCCCCATCTTTAACGCCCTTTATCTCTGATGTTTGTTTTATGGCTAAAACTGTGGCAGGCTGCAGCAAAATGACCAACTTTTGATCGGCAAACAACAGCTATGATCAACACTAGCCCATACACTATGTTACACAATAACATCCTGTCTGCGGTCATGTGACTAAGTGACGCCATGACGCATGCATTGACGCAGCAGGGCCGTATTCAATACAATGGTGGTGGGCCTGGGCATCGAGAGGGGATAAATGGGGCTCAATCTTGGGGCACCCAATGTGTTAACATGAATCCAACATATATACTGATGACAAAACAAGTCTATGAATCTATGAAATCGATGAAAATCTCCATCACATATTTATACAACATGTAGAGGGGGTCCCTGCTGCATCTTTCTCAGCTAAGGGGTCCTTGGCCTGAAAACGCTGAAGACCCCTGCTGTAAACGACATGTTCACACATTGCAAAACCACTGCAAAAAACAACCTTGAACCTTTGAATAACAGTGAAAGAAAGAAAAACAACTGTGTGTGCGCGCGTGCGTGTGTGTGTGTGTGTGTGTGTGTGTGTGTGTGTGTGTGTGTGTGTGTGTGTGTGTGTGTGTGTGTGTGTGTGTGTGTGTGTGTGTCCAATCTGCTCTGCCGAGCCCACCTGCGACCCTGCCAGAAAAGATAATTCACTGTCAATATTTATTAACCTCAGAGCGCGTCCGTGCACGCACACACACAGCACAATTGTAATGCCCCGTAGTGCACCGCACACTGTCACACTCAAACGCACTCCTGCTCACTCTAATCTCCACACACTCGGTTACACTGCCCACACACACACACACACACACACACACACACACACACACACACACACACACACACACACACACACACACACACACACACACACACACACACACACACACACACACACAGATGCACAAAGGCAGGTACTGTAGGTGTGTGCACGCCGCACACGCACACAGCAATAGCTGGGTTATTAGTATTCTGTGTGAGTGTGTATTACACGCCCTGGAGGCCTGGGGTGCACAGAGATCTGCACTACTAATGGAATACAACAAACACACACACACACACGCACGTGCGCACGCACGCACGCACCCACACACACACACAGGAACTCGCAGAGACACAAATGACGGATCACAAAAATGTGCTCACACAAGGGAAGAGACAAAGCAACACCCACAAGGTAACACACATACGCACAGATGAACACACATATTTAATGTGCGTGAAATACGTTTGACAAGGTGTTAAACAGTGTGTTTGTGCGTGCGCGCGCGCGTGCGCAAAGAGTAAATCTTGTCATAAGCGGTGCTAATTGTGAGACAGGGTTAAATGAAACGGGAGGCTCTTCTGCGCGGCGTGGAAAGTGTAGAAGTCATTACAAATAGGATTCTAATGTTATTCACCTCAGCAACAGGGTTGCCAGATAATCCCGCTAATATCCTCCACCAGCAGAAACGCACACAAATCCCCCCTCCTCCCTCCCCTACCATGGGGTAAGCCGTTTAACCTGGCACTGCAGAGGCACGCACACACACACACACACACACACACACACACACACACACACACACACACACACACACACACACACACACACACACACACACACACACACACACACACACACACACACACACACACACACACACACACACACACACACACAGGGATGGGACGATAAGCGATATTATCGTTTATCGTGATAAAAAACACTCACGATAATCGAATCATGGAGATTTAATATATCGTGATATCGTCCTCCGTCATGCACTGGGATCAATTCACCATTGTTTTCCTGAGCTGCATATCCGGTACCACTTAAACCCTCTATAATTGGTAAAAAGGTAGCCTACTTATAATATACGTACTTGATACAGTCTTTTTTCACTCCCTTTCAAATGTCTTTGCCACACAATAGCCGATCTACAAGCTCACAACGCGTCACAACACGACGCGTTGAGCGCTTGTAGATTTGCTATTTTTTTGAAAATGTTCCCGAACACAGGATAACGGATTTTGATTATCGCAATATTGTAAATCGCGATTTATTTTGTCACAATAATCGTGATATGGCATTTTCATATCGTCCCATCCCCAACACACACACACACACCCTTTATTTCCGTCTCATTCTCTCTCTCCCTCCCCTTACACATCTCTTTTCTCCATCTCCATCTTTCGCTCTCGCTCTCTCTCTCTCCCCCTCCCAGGCTGCATCTCGCTCGCTCACTGATTAACTGGCTCAAAGTGTCTCTTATCCCTTTTCAACAGTCTCTCAGTCAGCCAGGTGACCTTCATGTTAGGTAAGAGAGAAAAGGGTTTAGCACGGCAGAATGTCAAGAAGGGCCAAGACAAAAAGACGCGCATGACTGGTTCTCTCTCACTCACACTGTCTCACACACACACACACACACACACACACACTCACGCAGGGGCGTCACAAGAGGGGGGGGACTGAGTTACTAGGGCCCAAGGTGGAGGGGCCTTAATTATTTTATACTTTAGCTATTGAAAAATAGCAGATCTACAAGCTCGCAGCACGGCACTCAATTGTGAAAATGTGTGCACATCTTTATGTATTTTTTTAAGCGAAAATTTGTAACTCATATTTAGCTTCTGGGGGGTCCCTGGAACAAAACATTTTGAGATGGGGGTCTGTGGCCAAATACATATCCTTTTGGGGATCCTTCACATGAAAAAGTTTGAGCACCACTGATAGAATTTTTTTTTTTTTTTTTTTTACTTAGAAAAAAATCTGCTATTTTTCAATAGTTAAAGCACAAAATAATGCGTTCCCAGTCTAAATTGGTCAAACCCCCTCCCCCATTGAAGAACATTCATGGGGGGCCCGCAGTAAATCCTTGTACCCAGGGCCCAGAATTTGGTGCAACGCCCCTGCACACACACACACACACACACACACACACACACACACACACACACACACACACACACACACACACACACACGCACACAGTCTGTCTTTGTCTCTCTCATCACCATCTCGTCAGTCAGCGTGACCCTCCCGCCGCGGGTCTCAGCGGGGGGGTCAGAGTGACACAATAAGTCTTAATTATGACTGCCAGAGTCATTATTGTTTATTCAGTCTTTGCTGGAAGAAGAAACTCAAGCTCATCTCTGTAATTACAGCCCCAGCCCAGCCTGAGTCTTCTTCTTCAACAGCCCAATTTTTCTTAAAAGCCATGGTCTGAGTCACCACATTGGAAGAGAAGGAGTGAAGTCGACCGACGCTGGCTGTGAAAAAAATAATTGAGTCGTGAAATAGGATAAAGTGTGGGATAAATCGGTGGTTCTCAAACTTTTTCAAGTCGAGGACCCCCAAATTGATATGTATTTGGTCGTGGACCCCCCATCTGAAAATGTTTAGTGAGTCTGGTGCTTTCAAAAATAAACAATCCGAGGGCGGTTACAAATAACTAAGAAAACACACTTTGGAACGATACAAACACAGTGGAATGTAACAGAAAAAGTCACACCAGTGGGAACCGAGCGGTGGTGTCAATTCATTTCAAGGCTGTGTGTGTGTGTGTGTGTGTGTGTGTGTGTGTGTGTGTGTGTGTGTGTGTGTGTGTGTGTGTGTGTGTGTGTGTGTGTGTGTGTGTGTGTGTGTGTGCGCGCGGGTGTGTGCATGTACATTGCAAGGCTGCTCAACAGCACCTCTCTGGTCACTCAACGGTATTGCAGGCTACATACAGACACACATACATACACAGATACACGGAGGATACACACAAGGCCACGCTATGGAGACGGTGTGACCACCACTCAAAAAAGGTGATACACCCTCCCCCACAGATATAAAAAGCTAGATACCTCCTCCGCCGCTGCAGTTCATTAGCGCGACTGGTCAAACACCTCTGGCGGAAGTACATAACTGTGGAACTGCGGAAGGCACTCTGCCCCCTCCAATGGGAAAGAGGGAGTCCTGCCAGTCCTGCATCTGATTGGACTACCGAGCTTCCCATTCTGTGACGCACAAGGAAGCGTCCTTCAGAATTCCCAAGAGCCCCGCCTCAGAATTCTGGATAGGCTTGCGTAGAGTTATTGGGAGGCTTGCCAGGAGTCTTGGACCAGCACCCCCCAGCCGGAAGAGGCGTCTACCTTTCTATGTCTGTGCCCTCCCCTACAACAAATCACTGTAGAGCAAAGGTGATACGCCCGCCCTAGAATTGTATATATATACTGGGCATATATACTTGGTTCCTCAGGACTTGGGTGCTGGGAACATTCTACATACTGTAGCTGAGCAGTGCCCTATCAGGTGCCTTGAGGCTGATATGACACCCAGTGTTTTAGTTCCTTCAGACGCCAGATGGCTTGAGGTGACAGTTCAGTTCCAGTTCACTTCAGTTCATCAGCGAACGTCAGTGGAACTTTAGATATGCTGTTATACGAGGGAATATACATACGTGCACATATTATTATAAGCATAACCTGAAAAAGAATAATAATGTAATCACATAAACCCTACAGTAGCTATTCTGTGCATGTCACGATAGGCACACATTCTGGGGAAAATGGCAAATCTAAAAGCTAACAACATGTGGCAAGGGGGCGGGGGGCAAGGACCTGTTGGTTTCCCCAGCAGTAATTGGTGACCCATAAAGTAGCAAACAGCACCATCCAGAGTAAAAATAATAATAAAAAAAAAAAAATGAGCAACTCCTCAATCTCATCAGTGGCAGCCTGGACAAACTTTTATATCTCGTCAATCTCGTAATGCCGCAGTCAATGAGTTAAGATGGCTTTTAGCCTCACAAACCTCCCACTTTACCAGCAGCAAAGCAGCCTGGTTCCAGCCCATAGACCCGCCCACTCTCAGAGTGGACTGCTTCAGCTGAGTCTGAAATCAGGCTAGCACCAAAGCACCCCTGGCAGACAGACCATCACATCTCCTCCTCCATGCCACCTGACAGATGGCATCAAGCAATCCTCCAGCATCTTCTCTTTTAATTCCTTCTGTCTCACAAATGTTCTTTGTGATCCAATCTTATTTGCTTTCCCCATTTCATTGGCCAGTTTCAGATTATGTCTTTTTACTTTGCTACACTTGTCTAGAAGGCCAGCCATTCCCCTCCCTTCACGGTTTGATGTTTAGGAGGGACTGGTGTTTTTGTCGGTAGCATTTAATGAAGCTGCCAAGCTGAGGGATTGTGAGGCATCTGTTCCTCAAACCAGAGACTCTGATGTACTTGTCATCTCATTCAGATGTGCACCGAGGCCTCCCACTGCTCTTTCTGTTGCGGTTAGAGCCAGTTTGATGAGTTCTGTGAAGGGACTACTGTACATGCACGCCATTGTAAGAGAGCTTTCCCTTCCTTGGCAGTTAATCTCACACAGAAATATCCTTGGCTGAATATTAGACTGACACATTTTCAGAAGAAAAGCATCTCTTTTGCCATTTTGAGTTTTTAATCAAGGACAGTAATTGTGATGCTCTAGATACTTGACTAGCTGATGGAAGGCCAATTGTGTTTTCTTTTAATCAGCACAACAGTTTTTCAGCTGAGCAACATAATTGCACAAGGGGTTTAAGGAACAATTAGCATTTTTTACAAAAAGAAAAGATTGGATTAGCGAAACCAATTTGCCATTGTAATACAAGGTCGCTGACAATGGTCCAAACTAATCAAATAGTCAATAGTCAATCCAATTGAACACATTTAATGAAAATGAATTTATGATCAATTGAATGCTATATCAACTGAACACTGTTGAAGAAGATATTTCTAAATAACACTAAACTTTGGAGCAGTGTGTGTGTGTGTGTGTGTGTGTGTGTGTGTGTGTGTGTGTGTGTGTGTGTGTGTGTGTGTGTGTGTGTGTGTGTGTGTGTGTGTACATATACTGTATCACCAGATGGCTATTTTATTTTTAATGTGTCAGCACAAGTGTGTGATTATTATGTGACTGTGAACTTGCTTTGGGAAATTTGATTTCCTATAGAAAACAGCAGAGATGAAAGCCATGATCACCCCCCCCCCCCCCCCCACACACACACACACACACACACACACACACACACACACACACCCTTCAAATATGTCAGATCTAGTATGAAGCACAGAAGCCGCTGATTTTTGTATAAACATATGCAAAAATATGCAAACACCGCGGTGAGATTTACTGTAGATGTGACGTTTGGAATGGAAACGAGACAGGCGGGTGCATATTTTGCGCGTATTGACACCACTGTGTGCGTGTGTGCGTGTGCGTGTGTGTGTGTGTGTGTGTGTGTGTATTTTTAGCTCTCACCCCTGGGCATAAGAGGTGTGATTAGCGACAGTGATTAGGTATTTATGAAGCCACGCTCATCACTAAGATAAACACCTGAGCTGTTTGTGTGACAGTGATCTCAGTGCCAGTCTCTCTGCCTATGTCTGCACTCTGCACCCCGCCACGGCATGAAAAAAAAAACACTGACATGCCGACATTTTTTAAAGTTCAGTGCAGATGAGAGTAATAATATTATTGATCCCTGAGGGGTAATTCTGTCATGTTTAGTAGCGGAGTTAAGTACAGCTGCAGCAACAAGGCAGAAAAAAAAATATATATATATGTCACAGTTTTTTTGAGTTTCAGTGAAATTGAGAACAAGAGCGCTTGTCGTGCGGCACGGGGCGGAACAAGCGGTCGATTTGATCCACAACAACGACAACAACAACAACGACAACAACAACGTAGCGTCGGCAGGAATGATAGCGCCTCACCCCACGGAGGTTAGGGTTAGGGTTAGGCATAGTTTTACAGAGGTTAAGGTTAGGGTTAGGGCTAGAATTAGGCATAGTAAGCTAATGGCTAAACCCAGCTGAGCTAGGCTAGTAGATGAACAAAGAAAGAGTGGTCGCAAACGAGTGACATCAGCGACTACACAAGTGAATGGCTGTTGTTGCCATCTCATGGTGAATACGCAGAATTACACAGGTGCGCTGATAAGAGACTACCAAGGTGAATTGATCCAGGTGGTGTTAGGGGTATGTGGTGAACAACGAAACGAGCGCTACCTCAATCTCACTGAGTTACCCAAACTGACTGTAACTTATATATTTCTCCAGTTGGAGAAAACTAAATTTTTTTGAGCTGATGATACATATCGTTGCTAAAAAGTGGCAGATCTGCAAGCTCCAAACACAGTGCAAAGCAGTTTGGGACATTTGAAGTTTCCACTCCACAGAGACATTATCTATACTATAATTTTGCGAATTTTTAGCCATTAAACGAAACGGGTATTTCTTACATTGATGCTCCTACATATTATCATGCAAGCACCAGTTAAAGTTACTTTCCATCCCTCATATACTGTATGCACAGTGCACATCCCATAACCCACACACTGCACAACATTTTGGAGCTCATATCTTTGAACGGGTAAGGGCTAGTTATGCTAAAGCATGTGGTGTCTTCCTTTCTTCATGCCTTAAAGTAGGCTATAAAGGCCATCGTTTCCCCCAGAATAGGGACGCTGGGGTTCAAGTGATTTGTTATTTTCAACTGCTCTAATGGAAACATACTGTATGAGTCTATTCTCTCAAATATTCCTCACGACATACTGTATCTTAATAAATGTAAGGTTACATAAATTAACAATGTAATTCAGGGGTTGCATGGATGAAAAAAGGTCTAAAACAGTGGGTTGCACTGAACGAAAACAGTTTGAGAACCACTGCTATAGTGAATCTAAAACAGTGGTCAATACAGCTCTGAACATGTAATGAAGGTAGCGTGGTTAGCAGGGCTGATGAAATGAGCCAATACATCAACGGAACCTCTCCGTTTTCTAACATTTGGACAGTTAATCATGTTTGATGATTTCATTTCAATGTCCAACTGGAGCAGCAGTGTGAATGGTGTTTTCCTTTTATGACCTTCCAGTTCATAATGGGAATGTAATGGCTCTTTAATGGTGTCTTTAGCTTGAATATATTACTCTGTACGGGCATGCGATGAAGCACTAGTTGTCATTCACAGATGGCACTCACATAAAACATGCACATGTCGTGTTGTGAATGCAAGTACTGCCATCTATGGGAACGACTTGCTCAAACGACAAATCAGTCAGCAACCATATATGGGCTCAAAACGGGGAAAGGATAAAAATACAGATACAGATATCCAGTTGTCCAGAGACACCAATCCAACCTATATGCCCGTATATGAGCATTTCAATATACAGCAGGGGTCTTCAACAGGGGGTCCGGGACCCCTAAGGGGTCCTCAGAGTTACTACAGGGGGTCCTCCAAATCTTTGTGTGGTAGAAACTTTTTTTCCTCCTTTTTTATATTAACCACTAACCCTGTAGCGTCCATATTCTGAGAACTTTAGCCAGAAATAGCAGATCTACAGCTGCGAGGCGCTGTGTGCTTGTAGATCTGCTATTTTCAGCAAATAACTTTGGTGTAGAGGGGAAAAAGAGCACACTAAGTACAGAGTGAAAGGTCAAGTTTTATAAGTATTGATGGTTCAAGTGGTTAAATATCTGAAAACACAAACTGACATGAATCCAAAATACACTGATGATTGTGCCGTCAAACGATGCAACTATATGGAATCTATGAAAATGTTGTGGGGGTCCCTGCTTCATCTCTCTCTCAGCTAAGGGGTCCTTGGCCTGAAAACGTTGAAGACCCCTGATATACAGTATGGGCATGATAATATCAGTGCTCTCTGATTCCCAAACAAGGCTATTTGGTAAGGGTGCCGGAAAAAACCGATATGAATCGATTATCGGTTTCAACACTAGCGATACGGCCGCATCGATGCGCGTTTACCAGGATCGGTCCAAATCGCGGCCGTATCGGTCGATGTATCGGTCCTAAAGTAATTAATCGGATTAATCGGATTTTAGCATTAAATAATTAACCTGCTGTGAAATTCTGAACTTACTTACTCATCGTTTACTGTTACAAATCATTACTTCAAAAGTGAGCGCTCTGCTAACACAGTCAGTGCTGCAGTGCAACGGAAAGAAAAAAAAGAAAAAGCTGCCTGCTGCTCTGTCCTCCAAATAGAGCTGGGTTTCTGCGTACTGCAGTCACTGTCCTGCGGGAAGCCGCAGATCTACAAGCCCACAGGGTGTTGCATGTGGATGGGTTGTAAACTTATAGATCTGCTACTTCCGATGCAGCGTGTATGACGCTCGCATGTGCGACACACAGCGACTTGTAAACAAACCAACAACGTGGTAGTTGAGTTCCATCACTATGGATTCATTATTCCAGTGGAGAAACGCAAGTTTGGATTTTATAAGAATGCGACAGTAATGGATTGGATTATAACACTTTTCCCAGTAGAACCCGGTTCTACTAGAACCATCAGAAGTCCCCGCGCTTGTCGACAGCAAAGGTAATAATCACAGCATCAGCTTTTATGGCAAAGGGCTACTATAGAGTATTGGTTTTCAAAGTGGGGTCCGGGGACCCCCAAGGGTCCTTGAGGGAGTTCTAGGGGGTCCTCGGCGAAATGATAGGAACCAAATGGACCCTTGGGTATGTGTAACTCAGGGGAGTGTACAAATGGAACCAAATGGACCCTAATGAACCCTTGGGTATGTGTAACTCAGGGGAGTGTACAAATGGAACCAAATGGACCCTAATGGGTCCATTTGGTTCCATTTAAACTTAAGACAGCCTGATCCATGTCAAACTGGGGGTCCTTGACATTGATTTTTTTTAGAACTACTGCAGTAGAGCCATAAGATAACAAGTAGACATGATGTGTGCCAGACTTCAAATGTTGCACTTAGCCTACTTTATACTGCTGTTGTAAAGTGGATCTCTTTGAAATGATCTTATTGACTGAATAACAGCAGGCTCTTTTACTAGTTTTATTTGGTGATCTGATCTGTGGCATTGCTGAGGATTGATCTGATCTGTGGCATTGGCGAGGATGTATTTTTTCAGTGTTATTATAGCAGCTTTGCAAAGTACAATTATTGCACTGTACTGAAGCCTGAAGGGCCAGGCCTTTTGTGTGTTTGTTTTATATTTCTCCACCTGACCAACTGTAACTGCTAAAGTGAAGTTCTTAGAAATGGGTGTGTGAGACAGATTTTCAAACCATGTCAGTAGGCTTTGTAGTTTACATTAATTATTTTTTGTATCTACATGTCTGTGTCTATTTATGATTTGTCATCCATCTTTCTTTACAATTTTCTGTTATTCCATGGTCTTTTATGAGATATTCATTATTTGAAGGTCAGCAATGCTACTTTATAGATTATAGCTTCTTAATTGAATGGAAAATTAATGTTTCATTAAACGTATGTATCAGATCACACCGTATCGCATCGAATCGTATCGAATCGCATCGAATCCAATCGAATCGCATAAAATTTCACAAAATCGAAATCGTATCGAAATCGTATCGAAATTGCACCGTATCGAATCGTATCGAATCGTTCTGTATGTAAGATGTATCGTCTCTGAATCGAATCGTTGCCCATGTATCGGATACGTATCGAATCGCCTTGTAAGGGATGGATACACACCCCTACTATTTGGGAATCAGCTAGAAATCAACTAGAACAATATAAAGTGAGGGCAACCACAGTATAGTACTTGTCTGACTTTATTCCTTCATCTTTCTAGTTTCAGCATATATGCTGTTTTTTTCCCTTAGCTTTTTTGTTAAATGCATATATAATTCATGAATACAACCGTAAAAGACTAAGTGTTAACATAAATTGCTACATGAAATAGGCCAGATGGCTCCTCCCACTCCCTCTCTCTCTCCCCCTCTGCCTCTCTCACACACTTAATTTTACTGTAGTTAGTATGATCAAGTAATTGTCTATCATTATTTTATGCTTTAACTATTGAAAAATAGCAGATATACAAGCTCACAACGCGGCACTGAGTGCCGCACTGCGAGCTTGTAGATCTGCTATTTTTGAAAAATCGTGGAAATTAGAATTTTGACCCGATTCTATAAGTGTCTTTTGAATCCTTCTAAGGCTTTTTGAAAAATCTATGTTTCTATGTCAGCAATCTGGCCAGCCATCGTCAAAGAAAAGGTTCTTTTCCCTCAACTGGAGCTCAGCTAGTCTGTTCTTGAGAGACTACCATGTCAGGACTTTTCATGTGAAGGACCCCCAAACTGATATTTATTTGGCCACGGACTCCCATCACAAAATATTTAGTTCCAGGGACCCCCCCAGAAGCAAAATTTGAGTTACAAATGTTCGCTTTAAAAATACAGTCAAAGTCAAAGATTTGCACACATTTTCACGACTTTTTAAAAATTAGCAGATCTACAAGCTCGCAGTGCGGCTCACAAGCTCGGTGTCGCGCTGTGAGCTTGTAGATCTGCTATTTCTCTATAGTTAAAGCATTCAATACTATCAGGCCTAAATGGTAAAAAAAAAAAAGAGACAGTTGCCCAACAGCAACAAAATAAGATGTTCGCTATAAGGCTATATAGCTCTCCTCTTGGAAAGCCATAACACGTCACCCTTCCTGCACAGAACAGTAGGTTTGGCTTAGTTTGCACTTTCAGGACTTCTGTATAAGCTATTACAAGACAAGATGTACTGTACTGTGGGTCTTCTGAACCTCAGTGTCCAGGACAGTGGAGAGGACTCACACAAACTGTGTTTGGTTGCCATCGCGCCATGAAGACATCTCTCTGTCTCCCTGTCCCATCACTGACTGTTACAGCTGTACAGCATACAGTATTGCTGAGCTGGACGGAAAGCCTGCCTGGAGGGCTGACTGGAAGCAGAGGAAGCCATAACCACAGTGGACTTCAATGGACCTCCTGAACAAGAGGCGCTACAGCAGAGAGTGACATGTTATTCCTAGCCGGGCTCCTGAAGAGGGGAGGTGACACATTAAAAGACCTTAACCTTCAAATACCTGGAACACGCCCCTATTTGCGATAGATTTTAACCACTTTAACTGTTATTTTATGCTTTAACTATTGAAAAATAGCTGATATACAAGCTCACAGCGTGGCATTCGAGTGCCACGCTGTGAGCTTGTAGATTTGCAATTTTTTTGAAAAATCGTGAACATGTGTGCAAGTCTTTGAATATCTCTGACCCGATCTTTGACCCGACTTCTAAATCCTTCCTCTAAGTCAGCTGTTCTCAAACTTTTTTATGTCAAGGACCCCCGAAATTACAGCCATTTGGCAACGGACCCCCATCTCAAAATATGCTGTTCCAGGGACCACCCAGAAGCAAATATTTGAGTTACAAATGTTCGCATTTAAATAGATATATTCAAAGACTTGCAAAAACAAATCGTGATTTTTTTCAACCAAAAAAAATAGCAGATCTACAAGCTCGCAGCGTGGCACTCGGTGCCGCGCTGTGAGCTTGTATATCTGCTATTTTTCAATAGTTAAAGTCATAATTCTAGGCCTAAATGGCTTAAAGGGGCTGTGAGGAAAGCTGTGCCAGCAGCAGCAGCATGTCGCCAGCGGTCCGGTTTCACAACCCAGATACCTTTTTTTGCCCCTTTTTGGTGTGACAGAACGAGTCAGACAGACAGCGTCCCCTCCCGTCAGGTGTCCCACAGCCCAGCCCAGCTCTGCTCCAGCCAGGCAGCTTATCCGTGTAGAACATGCTGTTTCCACCATGTGCTTAATGTCCTGAACAAAGCCTGTGGCTCCGATGTGGCCCTTTGATGGCTGACTCCACTCGCTCTCAGCTCGTTGCAGGCTCTCTCTCTGCCGTCGATATTCTGGGCATGTCGTAATAAGCAAACGTTCAGCTAAAAAATGGGCAAACATATTAAGCTCAAAATGAGGCTTGTAGAACTGCTACTTTTGATGCTTTTGAGTAACACTTTAGTAGTCCATTAATCTACAAATAAATACAAATAAAATATAAATATATACTGTATATATTGTGATAAAAACACTCACGATAATCGTCACGGTAATTCTTCACTCTCCAAATCTACCAAATCTATTAGCCAAAAAAAATTGTCAATCTACAAGCTCACAACGTGTCGCAACGCAAACGTTCCGCCCCAGGATAATGGATGTTGTTCGCAATAATAATCGTAAATCTCAATTTCTTTGGTCACAATAATCGTGACATGACATTTTCATATCGTCCCACAAGTACAACAGATATCATCTCTGTCGGGTTGGAAACATCGTGTCTCCAAAACTGTTACTTTCCAGGATTCAAACAAGTCAAACGTATTATATTTAGGACTGAGGCCGATTAAAAAAAAAAAAAAAAGCCTTCTAAATCATTACCCTCGTTTTCGGAAACATCAAATCGTCATGCTGTCGGGCTCCAAGATTAACATCGGTATGTTTTTTTCGTAAATTAAAGCCCTACTTCATCATACAAAAGTGTTGCACAAAAGTAGTGAAAAGAGCAGATCGACTGTTTTTCACTATTTTATATCGTACACTAGTATGATCAACTAGGTTTTATTTACAAATAAAAACACAAATAGTTAGAATATGGAGATAAGATAAGATAAGAAATGTGTATTTTGCATCTGTACTAGTGTTTTTATAAAGCTTTTATACTTATGTTTTTTCTAAATGTAATAGATTAAGTGTCAACCTTTAATTAGGGGTGTTTGCTATTACCAATTCTCTTTGATGTCAACTCTGCAACCTCAATTTCAATTTTGTAAATGAGCTGTAAATCAACAGCAACAGATGAAAAACACCACAGACTGAAAACACCACAATTTGTCCTAGCTTACTCCTTACATAAAGAAAGTGTCTCAGACCTACCCACTTTCAGCAAATTAACACTTTGAAATAGTTTAATCATTAAATTGCCATAATAGCAAAGTGATTAGCTGTGAAAAGGTGTTAAGTGTTAATTAGTTTGCTAGAGCCAGCCTCTGCTCTAGCACTGACAGCAACTGTAATATCAAAGTCACATTTTACTTAATGGAACGTTGGAGCTGGATCGGGACAAAACATGTAAGCTCGACTGCTGGGGAACGTTGCCCGATCCATCAAGCTTGAGAATGTGTGCTTCACAGTAGGGATGGGACGATACACGATATTATCGTGATAAAAAACACTCACGATAATCGTATTGTGGAGATTTAATTTATCGTGATATCGTCCTCCGTCATGCACTGGGATCAATTCACCTTTTATTTGCAGAGCTGCATATCCGGTACCACTTAAACCCTCTTTATTTGGTAAAAGGTATTTATAATATACGTACTTGATAGTATTTTTTTCACTCTCTATCAAATGTCTTTGCCAAAAAATAGCCGATCTACAAGCTCACAACGCGTCACAACGTGACGCGTTGTGAGCTTGTAGATCTGCTATTTTTTGGCAAATGTTCAGCCCCAGGATAATGGATTTTGATTATCGTGATAATATCGTAAATCACAATTTCTTTTGTCACAATTATCGTGATATAAAATGTGCATATATCATCCCATCCCTACTTCACAGGCTTCCAATATATTATGATCACTGACGCAGTAGGTTATAGTTTTGTTTTTTCAGGGAATCAAGCACAGCGATAATTCAGGTGAATTATCATTCACTACTATGTTAGTGGTTCCACGTGCCCACGTCAGTCAGATGGTTTCTCCAGGTTCAACCTCATCTCCCTTCATTCCCATTCGCCAAAAAGCCAACACACTCACGCCCTCATTACCACAGGTTCAATTAGGCTGTCTTTTTACCCTACAACGTTGTTGTGCAGCCTGTCAGCGTTCAAACTCTCTCCACCTCCCCGGGTGGCCGTGCTAATATGGATCCCACATCAGTTCCTATTATGTGGATTGTACTATAGGGTTGTGTGTAAACGACCCTGGAGGTCACGTTTCTTCACTCTGTGAAGCTCCAGTGATGTCGGAGCGGCCGCGGTGGTGGTGATCCTCCGCCAGACGCAGTGACCCACGCAAAAAATATCGCCAAGGTCGTCGTTGCGTTTGTTCTGCGTTGTGGTAAACCACTTCCACGCGGCAGAGCCCTGGCGTGCATGCAGGAGATAGACACCTGTATACGCTATCTACGCTGTCTAGTGTGTTTTGACTGCTACAACAATTACGTCATAGCAGCCGTCCTGAAAATCGTCAAGCTTAAATTGCGGAGTTTATTTTCTTCACAAATGAACGCTCAAGCCCTTTTCAAATTCACAGACATGGCTCCAAGGCAAAATGCGCCAATGTAACATCCGGCTTAGCAACTAAGTAATGTCAAAGGGCTACCGTCAACTCGCGGGAGAAGTAGAGAGGAGTATACGTGAGCATTTACCCTGACAAGAGTTCCATTCACTCTGATGTTGCACTTTTAAGTGGCTTCGGTTAAGATGGTGTCTCAATGCCTAAATTGTTAATCCAAATGTAGACAGATAGCCAATTAGACGCATTAACATAATACTCCACAGAACCACAGTGGAAGCAGGAAATAGTGAGATATGAGAGCTACGGCTGCATTGAGTTAATATGGCTGCCTGCCATAAGGTAACGTAGCGTGGTTGAGGACCAGGGAGGTGTCCATATGGTCAGGGGCGTCACAAGGGGGAGGAAAGTGGTTACTAGGGCCCAAGGTGGAGGGGCCCTAGTAAATTCAGCTATTGAAAAATAGCAGATCTACAAGCTCACAGCGCGGCACCGAGTGCCGCACTGCGAGCTTGTAGATCTGCTATTTTTGAAAAGTCGTGAAAATGTGTGAAAATCTTTGAATATATGTACTTTTTAAGCGAACATTTGTAACTCAAATGTTGCTTCTGGGGGGGGGGGACCCCCTGGAATTTTGTTCCAGGGGGTCCCTGGAACAAAATATTTTGTGATGGGGGTCCGTGGCCAAATACATATCATCCTGGGGATCCTTGACATGAAAAAGTTTGAGCGCCACTGACATGGAAACATAGGTTTCTTGCAAATATTTTCACGATTTTTCAAAAAATAGCAGATATACAAGCTCGCAGCCATTTTCAATAGTTAACATTCATGAGGGGGGGGGGGGGGGGCGCAGTGAATCCTTGTACCCAGGGCCCATCATTTGGTGTGACGCCCCTGCATATGGTCCACGTAAACCCAGCATCTGTGTGTGTGTGTGTGTGTGTGTGTGTGTGTTAGAGCTGTCAGTTTCCCTCTAAAATCCCATTCAAATTTCATTCATTTATTTTTATACATTTTCGAAAATAGTCAAATATTTTATATAATATATAATTATATTAAATAATGTATAACTGTACAATAATAAACACATAATATGTGCGCATATTCAGACGCTATAACAGGCTGGGAAAAATAAAGCTAAGCTACAAGCCCTCACCACATTGCATCATCGACGGGTTGTGGGCTTGCAGATCGGCAGAGGCGTGGCTAGCTTCTTTAGCTTTATCTGACACGGACAGCGTTTTAACAACGGTGCCGGGTGTCACACACACCGACAAAGTGCATGCATGGAGGGATTTGGCTATGGCATAACTTTCTGTGTGCACTGCAGCGCATGCCATGCACTAATAATTAATTGTTGATCATTTGTGACTCTTGATGGAAGCATTTATTTTCGCAATGGGATTTTTTTTTTGTACATTCAAATAGTAATTTAAGTATTCGACTCTACTCCATTTCTTTAATATTCGAATTGTAGTCGAAAAACGAATTTCATTCTGACAGCTCTAGTCTGTTTGTGTGTGTGTGACTTCCTGAAGAGCATTCACATGCACGGTGTTACAGAGAAGTGAATCTGGCACGCCTGGAAGGCTCCCGGTTCGATTCCCCAGCTCCCCCATGGCTTGTGTTAGTGTCAACGTGTCCTTGAGCAAGTCTGACTGAAGTCCCTGACTGCTCCCTATGAAGCGGGTTGGTTTCCTATCCCATCAGCATATCAATGCGCGTGTGTGTGTGTGTGTGTGTGTGTGTGTGTGTGTGTGTGTGTGTGTGTGTGTGTGTGTACGTACGTGCGTGCATGTGTGTGAGAGAGAGAGAGAGAGAGAGAGAGAGAGAGAGAGAGTGAATGTGATGCACATTGTAAAGCACTTTGGATAAAGGGCGTTGTATAAATGCACCATTTAGCATTTATTTTACCATTTGAACAGGCGTATGGGAATGCATATGTAAGCAGGCAGGCATGTATGGAGGCGTGTGTACGTGTGTTTTATTTGACCTTTATTTATACAGGAGAATTCCCATGGAGATACAATATATATTGAGGGAGCCGCGCACGTGTGTGTGTGTGTGTGTGTGTGTGTGTGTGTGTGTGTGTGTGTGTGTGTGTGTGTACTAGTATTGTGAGGGCCAAATGTCCCCATAAGTATAGTATACTATAGTAATATGAGGAATAGACATCGTTGGGAGGTCCATTTTACACAAGCAAACATATTTTTACAATTAGAAATAGATTCAGGTTAGGATTAGAAATAGTAGAGATTACAGGTTTAGGGATTGTAATTAGAGTAAAACATGATTCATACATAGTTGGTGTCACTCCCCCGACCAAACAAATACAAATAAATAGACAATCTACAAGCATGCAATGCGTTGCGAGCACATAACATCTGCAATTTCTCGGCTCTAGGCTTACAGTCTAGGCTTACAAGCTGCCCAAGAAAAGCATAAGAAATGTCATCCTCAAGTGATAGTCCTCACAAGTATCTATCTATATACAGGGTACATATGAACACATCGCCATGAAAGGCTCATTGTCTAGGATTACTCACGTGCTCCCGCACTAGGACGTGCTCACATCACCACAAGTGCTGCCTGACGTCACGTCACATCGCTACATCGCCACGCAAGGCTGATTGCCTATTGTCTAGGACTGCTCTCGTGCTTGTGCACGCAGCTCACACAGCTCCTCCAACTGTTTATATCAGCGGTTCTCAAACTATTGGTCACGAAACTCGTGACCCAAAGGGGGGTCGCGGGAAGGTGCCGTTGGGGTCCCGTATTGGAGCCGACACTTTCACCTCAGTACTGTAGTACATCACCACAACGCAAGATTGGACACGACATTCGGACACGTAATGTGAGCGCACCGAGCACACGTCGCAAACTCTAGAAATTTGCTTCTAATACAAGGGTCTTCAACGTTTTCAGGCCAAGGACCCCTTAGTTGAGAGAGCGATGAACAAGGGACCCTCACAACCTTTTCAGAGATTCCATATAGTTTCATTGTTTGACGGCACAATCATCAGTGTATTTTGGATTCATGTCAATTTGTATTTTCAGATATTTAACCACTTGAACCGTCAATACTTAATAAACCTGACCTTTCACTATGTACTTAGTCTGCTCTTTTTCCCCTCTACACCAAACCTCTTTGCCAGAAATAGCAGATCTACAAGCTCACAACGCCTCGCAGCGCGAGGCGTTGTGAGCTTGTAGATCTGCTATTTTTGGCTAAAGTTCTCAGAATAAGGACACCAGGGTTCACGTGGTTAATATAAAAAAAGGTGAAAGAAGGTTTCTATCACACAAAGATTTGGAGGACCCCCTGTAGTAACTCCCAGGCCCCCTGTTGAAGACCCTTGTTCTAATAGTAACACAAACGTGCGCTGTGTGTGCGCGTACCTTCTTGAAGAGCAGCGAGTCGTCCTGCTGCTCTGCGTAGACGGAGGTGAGGCGGTAGTGGTTCTCGGTGGTGGGGTCCATCTGGTAGCCGGTCAGCATGTAGCACACGGTGCGGAACTCCTGGATCTTCATCTGGAACACCTCCTTCAGCCGCCGGTTCTTCAGCTCAGAGCTCTCCAGCTGCTTGCGCAGGTCTGCGGGGTATAGGGAGGGGACGATAAGCCATGTTACCGTTTATCGTGAAAAAGAACACTCACGTAATCGTATCGCGGAGATTTAAAGGAGCTATAGTCAACTTTTTCTTGAAAAACAGATTTTAAAATAATATAAAAAAAATAGGCTTCATTTATGTGTTTCTATTAAAAAATGACTGCAAAAAGCGTAAAATAATGATAAAATAATCATTTTGGCCATTGTCAGACCGACACTTTGTTTACATTCTAGTCTATAGACTAGGATGTAAACAAAGTGTCGGCCCTAAAATGAAAAAGTTGACTATAGCTCCTTTAATTTACCGTGACATCGTCCTCCGTCATGCACTGGGATCAATTCACCTTTTATTTGCCAAGCTGCACATCCGATGCCACTTAAACCCTCTATTGGTAAAACATACTTATACTATACGTACTTGAATACAGTCTTTTTTTTTCACTCTACCAAATCTCTTTGCCAGAGAATAACCGATCTACAAGTTCAGTTATGTTTTCATGTATCATTTTCAATTATATTTCAATTCCTAATGCAACTTATATTACATCACAGAAGGGTTAGATGGCAGTGCTCAATGTTTAACATCATGAACATGAACCCTTGTCGGCAAAAAGTAGCTGTTCTACAGTGCATGTTCACACGCTTGTAGATCAAATATTTGGGGTGGATGGAAACGCTGTGCACGGGGGAAAACATAATAAGGGGGCCTAATAGTCTCAACAACTGTTACTTTTCAGGACTCAAATTCCAAAACAGCAAAAGTACCAGCTCTAACAGTGCAAAGTGCAAAATCTGCTACTTTTGTTTGGCGCTGTAGTATGATGAAGTAGGGGCATTACTTTACCCAAATCACAAAAAGAATTAACCCATTTAGGCCTGAACACAATATGACGCTAATATTTTATGCTTTA
The DNA here is from genome assembly GCF_963921795.1 of Nannobrachium achirus. NCBI lineage: Eukaryota > Metazoa > Chordata > Actinopteri > Myctophiformes > Myctophidae > Nannobrachium > Nannobrachium achirus. Next base: position 15,963,890 of record NC_137812.1, read on the forward strand.
AATATAAAAAAAATAGCAGATATACAAGCTCACAGCGCGGCAAAGAGTGCCGCGCTGTGAGCTTGTAGATCTGCTATTTTTGAAAAATCGTGAAAATTAGAATTTTGACACGATTCTATAAGTGTCTTTTAAATCCTTCTAAGGTTTTTTGAAAAACCCTATGTTTCTATGTCAGCAATCTGGCCAGCCATTGTCAAAGAAAAGGTCCTTTTCACTTAACTGGAGCTCAGTTAGTCTGCTCTTGAGAGACTACTATGTCAGTGGTGCTCAAACCTTTTCATGTGAAGGGCCCCCAAAATGATATTTATTTGGCCACGGACCCCCATTTCAAAATATCTAGTTCCAGGGACCACCCAGAAGCAAAATTTGAGTTACAAACGTTAGCTTTGAAAATACATATATTCAAAGATTTGCACACATTTTCATGACTTTTTCAAAAAATAGCAGATCTACAAGCTCGCAGCGCGGCACTCGGTGCCGCGCTGTGAGCTTGTATATCTGCTATTTTTCACTGGTTAAAGCAGTCAATAATTCTAGGCCTAAATGGGTTAAATAGTGAGATGAAGAGTCTTTTTCTACCCGACAGAGAGACGCTATTAGGGACAGTATGACACACAGAGATACTTGAGATGCCGAAAGCTGACTCACTTGAAACGTCCCTGACTGACTCACGCAGCAATTCAAAACCACAGCTCTGTGTATGGAATAATGTAGAGGCCCGCGCTCCGCTCTGCTCGTCTAATCATTAAGGGTTTAGAAACACTATTAGAAAGAGAGTGGTTAAATCACTCAGCGGCATCTCTCTCTCTCCGTCTTCGTCTCTCTCATCTCCTTTTTCTCTCAGCCGGCGGTGAGGATCAGAATCGTGACTTTAGGAGGGAGGTAGTGAGGTACAGGGATATACAGGAGTGGAAATCAAGATCTGCAAGCTCAAAACTTGTGGATCTGCAACTTTGGATGCTTTTTGTGCAGCTGTTGTATGATCAAATAGGGCAAGGGTATTCAACTGGGGTCCTCAGAGTTACTACAGGGGGTCCTCCAAATCTTTTTGAGATAGAACATCTTTTCTCCTTTTTTTTATATTAACCACTTGAATCCTAGCGTCCATATCCTGAGAACTTTAGACAAAAATATCAGATCTACAAGCTCACAACGCCTCGCACTTGGCAACGACGTTTGGCGTAGATGGGAAAAAGAGCAGACTACTGTAAGTACAGAGTGAAATGTAAAGTTAAGTATTGATGGTTCAAGTGGTTACCGGTAAATATGTATCTGAAAACACAAATTGACATAAACCCTATGAACAGGTTGTGGGGTCCCTGCATCATCTTTCTCTCAACTAAGAGGTCCTTGGCCTGAAAACGTTGAAGACCCCTGAAGTAGGGCGTTAATTTACAGAGTTTTCTGCCCAGCAACAACGATGACGGCTCCTGTTTGTTCCTCAGTGGAACAGAAGGCCAGGAGGTGGCAAAGAGAGCACAGCCTTCATCCTGTAATAACAGGGAGTACAAATGGCTCATCATCATCGCCTGGCATTAACAGCTCAGGTTTCAAAGCGATGGGAGTGATGTTGTTCACCGTTTAAAAGCTACACTGCAAGAGCTTCAGTTTACTCAATATATAAAAACTGTACCCTTACGGATCCATTTGGCTCAATTTTCACACTCCTAAGCACTTAAGCCCTATTGTCGCTGTGGGGTAGAAAACTCTTCTTTTTTCTTTTTCTTTAAGCAGTGGAACAGCGCTCCCGATGGATAGCTTTGTGTGTCTCCGTCATGCCCTGTCCCCCTGTCCCGTTCAGCATAAATATCTGCAATACTGCTGGGTGACCAGAAGAGGGCTCTGTTGTATGGCCTAGACACACAAGTACTGTACTGTCAGGAACAGATTGAGAAGGGCACTGTTGCACAGTCTAGAAACACAGGGTATAAATGCTCAAATTCACAAATCCAATTAGATTTTTTTTGTAAGTGTATTTCCTACTCGATAAAAAAAAAAAAAAAAAAAAACAGTGTCACGCAACATTATCAAAAGTAGCAGATCTACAAGCTCAAAATGTGGCTTGAAGTGACATTGTTTAGCTTGTAGATAAGCTAATTTTGATATTTTTGAATTCCAATCCAGAAAAGTAACATTGTTGGACATATGAGGTTTCCACCCGACAGAGACGATATACATTGTCATATGCCAAACTTGTGGCGCGTCGTTTGAGCTTATAGATCTGCCTTTTTCAGCAAAGATCTTTTTTTTCTCCATAATGCCTCAATTCTTGCACTTTTTCATTGACTTTACTCTGTATATTTCTTCTGTACTTTGTGTATTTTGATGCCAATACTGTTACAAGTAAAAGCCTTGTATTCTACATTTCACCGAGTACTTCTAGTTCGTGGGGAACGTGTCTTGCATGCTGAATGCATTCTGTGACGGTAGCAGAGCTCTACTCCCCGTGTTAGGGAGTAGAGCCTTCATCACCTCTTAAAACATCTCTCACACACACACACACACACACACACACACACACACACACACACACACACACACACACACACACACACACACACACACACACACACACACACACACACACACACACACACACACACACACACACACACGTACGCGTACGTTGACATCCATGTCTGAACTCATGCAGGCCGCTATAGGAGTGACTGTAACTGTGCATTCTATTCATGAGTCAAGTTCCTCTATGCCATTACTGACAATTACATCTTCCCGCCTTGCCCTCTTCTTCACCTATAACTTCATCTTCTCCATTTTCCACCCACCCGCTCACACGCAACTATAATGGTCAGAGTCTATAAGCGGAGCTGTACGTGCATGTGTGACAGACAGCACTGTAAAGTAACTACGTTACATTGCACTTAAGTACTTAAGTCTCAGGACGTTGCGTAAACACAATCCAATAACAAAATACTAACTTTGAAGCTAAAGAAATAACCGCACTAGCCTAAGGACTATCTACTCTGTTAGTTATGAGAGGGCTCGCGAAATCTAGCAACAGGGGCAGCTATGAAAAAAAAATCGACTAAAGCAGGTATGAAGGGGTATGATAAAAGGCAGATATAACCCTATATGTGTTTTGGTCAGGATGCCTCCGTACTTCCAATTTCCAATACTTTTACTTCTACTCCACTACAATCCAAACATTGTCTTTTTACTCAACTACATTTATTTGAAAACTCTAGCTATTGTACTAGTTACTGCACTTTGTATGTGTGAATTATTATCACAAAACATACAACTGTGTCTGTAACAACTTCAACCTTACAGTATAATCCATTTTGGCCATTTGAAAGGAGCCAATCTACACGCTCACAATGTGTTGCATAACTTGCATTATTGTGAGCTTGTAGATCTGCTATTTTCAAAAGATTTGTATATATTTGACATTGCGAGCTTGCAGAACTGCTATTTTCAAAAGATTTGTATACATTTGAGAACTTGAAAAGGGACATTCTGCCTAATGAGTACTTTTAATTTTGGTATTTTAAGTACAATTTGATACCAACACTTTTACTCAAGTACAATATGAGTTCCAGACGTCTAGTCGTCTACAGAGTATTTCTACATTGCAGCATTGATACTTTTACTTAAAAGGCCCGCTGACACGCCCCGAAATTATAATAGTATGATACGGTAGGTCACGTGGTCTCTCTGAAAACGGTCTGAAATAGTCTGAAACTCATGTCACAGTGTAATCTGCCCCTCGCTCCCCAACAACAGCTACAGTAAGTAGTCTAAGTACAGTCAATTAATTTGATTGGCTTATAAGTGCGCATTCCCACAATGACATCATAAAAATATTAACTCATAGTTTAAGATGACTTTTTAAAGTGACAGTACCCCTTTAGGTGACAGTACCCCCTTAAGTAACAAATGTGGGTACTTTTTCCACCACTGGTGAGAGAGAGAGAGGGGGGGGGGGGGTAGAGAGAGGGACAGGGGAGTGAGGGGGAGACAGAGACACAGTATGTCTATCTTTGGTGACTGAATGACTGGGCCCCAGTCAGCCCGACTGTCAGTCAAAGAGTTGATGATCATTGTTGGCAGAGTTAGGGACGGTGACGAGACTGTCAAATTGGGTGGCAGCTGTCAGGACGCCCCAAAACGCCCGTTAATTCACCACCAACCGACCGACTAGGGAACGCATCGACTAAATATATAAGACCCACCACACACACCCACACACCCATGTCTGTGTCTCTGTGTGCGCTTTTAGTCAGTAAATCAAAGCACTGTCAGAGTAGAGCGTGTGTGTGTGTGTGTGTGTGTGTGTGTGTGTGTGTGTGTGTGTGTGTGTGTGTGTGCGCGCGCCCCCCCAGCTAGCCAGAGTTTAACCCATTTAGAACGGGTACACATTTTGTGTTTCATTATTTTATGCTTTAACTATTGAAAAATAGCAGATATACAAGCTCACAGCGCGGCACCGAGTGCCGCGCTGCGAGCTTGTAGATCTGCCATTTTTGAAAAATCGTGAAAATTAGAATTTTGACCCGATTCTGTCTTTTGAATCCTTCTAATTCTAGGCCTAAATGGGTTAAGGAAAGACTTTCAGACTTTTGCCATTAATTGATCCCTAAGGGGTCTGGGCTGTGGGGGGGGGCTTACTGGGGGTCTTGCTCTTCGCTCACAGCTCAGGAAACAAAGACAATAAAGACATCATTACCGATGATAAAAAAAGACATTAGAAATCATTCATAGATGTCTAATGTCCTCTTGATCCTTCCTTAATCTGTATTCAATCCCGTTCGGAATCGCCTTTGAAGTTGTGTTAATTTTGAAAGCAATTTGGTTTAGTGTGTCTTTTGAATGAAATGTCATTTTGTTTTAGTCATATTTGAGTAATCTGAAAAAGTTTTAGCTTCAGTCTAGTTTTAGTCCACTAAATAGCATAACATTTTAGTCACCTAATCTATATACAGTATTTTGGTATTTGAGCCTTGATGGCATTGTGAAAGAAGATTGTACACTTGGTTGCATTTTAGAGTGCAACGCCCGAGCAAAACCTGACATAAAATGACTTGTCTTTTTTAGATATCTTCTACACTAGTCCCTCCCAAACGTTTTAGTGTAGTTTTTATATGTTGAAAAAATTGTCAATATATTTAATTTCGTTTTTAGTCCTTGAACATATTCATCATAATTTTAGTAGACATAATTTACATCGTTTTGAAGCCCAGTGGTGTCAGTTCAGCAAAAGCTAAAGTATGGCAACATGACTGGTGTCATGCACACACGTGAAGGCGCGTGCATGACACTAGTCATGGTGCAATACCTTAGCAACAGGCATATTATGATGATGATGATTAATCATTTTGTCAAGATAGGGGGATAGCCGGGATACGTACAAGTATTGTGGAGAATATAATACCTTCTGAAAACAATCATGTTTGTATAAATTTGTATTGTAGTTAGTTTACAGTAATTTAATAATCGACGCAGATAGTCATATAGACATTTGAGAATTTATTTTAAGACGTGCATTTATTTTTTTCCCCCCCCTCGAGCCAAGGTATGGCAGCTGCCATACCATGCCGTACCCAATAATTGACGCCTCTGCCCATGCCAGGGACAGAACCCACAATTGTTTCTGTAGACACTAGACGGATTGAATAAAGAAGTGTGAATATAGTTATTTCATGTCTTTTATGGCAGAGACACCAGGAAGCAGTGATTGATTACCGCACCGATACAATACGTCACGTCAAACTAACAATTATGGAGACGGCGCACACGCAGGTCCAGGTGTTCCCAGGATGAAATGGAGATTAGGTTGGAGGGAAAGAAACACGAGACAAAGAGTGACAAGAAGCTGTGAAGACAAGAGACACAACAAGCCAGTGTGTGTGTGTGTGTGTGTGTGTGTGTGTGTGTGTGTGTGCGTGCGTGTGCTTGTGCGTGTGTGTGTGTGTGTGCGCGCTCAGTTCCAATAATAAAGCAGGTCTTATTTATTAATACTGTCGATGAGAGACTAGCTTGTCACCACGCAAAACAATAAGACAATATGCCTGTGGGTTAAGAACTCTGTGGGTGAGAGACACACACACACACACACACACACAGAGAAGAGGCAGAGAGAGAGAGAGAGAGAGAGAGAGAGAGAGAGAGAGAGAGAGAGAGAGAGAGAGAGTGCATGTGTGCGTGCGTGTTCATGTGGCTCTCAGGAGATAAATTAAGTGTGCAGACTTGCTCTGCTCTGAACTCCAATTAAATATTTAACCCTGTCACAACTTTACATTCCTCCCACTCTGGCTCTCACACATGCAGGCATATCGTCACCGTCGGGCAGAAAGCTTGTATCTCCGAGTTTCACATCTGTACATTTCTTCGCAAAGTAAAGCACTGCTTCATCGTACGAGGCCGTCGCACAAAAGTAGCGAAAACTGCAGATCTACAAGCACACAACGCCTCGCGGTGCGAGGCGTTGTGTGCTTGTAGATCGGCTGTTTTCAAGTCATTTTTAAAATGATGAATGCAAAACGGTTTTGGACATACAAGGTTTTCACCCGACGGTACCATATACGGTACCCAGACTACCCACACACCCACACACACCACTACCCAGACAGCTAACACAGGACACACACAGAACCTGTAATATGTCCTTCTCTTCCCTATAAAGGCCCAACCACTGTGCCGCGGACCTTTGGTGTGCCCTTTGAAATTTGACAGTGAAGTCACGATTTAAGGACTTTTAAAACCTGTTTAAGACCTCAAGAAAGAAAAGGAAAAAGACCAGTACTGCATCAAAAGTAATCAAAAGTAAGCAAGAACTTTGAAAATAGCCACACACACACAGACAACACACACACACACACACACACACACATATATCTACAATACAGTAGGTGTGCAAACACAGTCTTGCAATAGAGAAAGGCCGCCACATACAGACCCCGCTCCCAAGGGAGGATATAGACTGTGCACCCACTGCACACAAAATGTGATAGAAACAGAGCTACAATTTCTAACCACCTGCCCACTATACCAAGATATCAGAGACACACACTTCCCACAGATTACAAACACACAAAGTGAGTTTACATGACCAATGATGGAAAAACTCACAACGCCTTGCACTGCAAGGCGTTGTGAGCTTGTAGATCTGCTATTGTTGGCTAAAGTTCTCAGAATAAGGACACTAGGGTTCAAGTGGTTCATATAAAAATGATTCTATCACACAAAGATTTGGAGGACCCCCTCTAGTAACTCTGAGGACCCCCTAGGGGTCCCGAACCCCCTGTTGTATCCAATTCCTCATAAACTGTGCACACCCCATAACCCAGACTGCACATACTTTGGGAGCACATATCTTCCAACGGGTAAGGACAAGTTCTAAATTGGATTTTGGTCGGTCATGCACTTCCCTACTTGAAACGCTCTTTGTGTAAAAGCCGCTAATACAAAGGCAGACTATTTAGTGATATTATTCAGTCGGCCGCTGCTCTCGAGCAAAGTGAAGTGCCGCTGAAACGTACTTACCCACCCACACACACGCACGCACGCACACACACGCCATTACTCGACAACAGTGCAATAACTGTAATGGGCGTCTGGGATGGGAGAACTGAATAAGTGTGGGTGATGGAGACATGGTGAGATGGCTCCGTTCCGCTCAGACTGATCTGATCCTGTCCGTAATTTCCTCACACAGACGCCATAGGGCTTTAATAATCATTACCGTCGCTGTCGGGCAGAAACCTCTTGACTCCATATTTCAACTTCTTTTTTGTTCTTTTGTATTTAAACTAATTCCTCCCAGAGAGAGAGAGAGAGAGAGAGAGAGAGAGAGAGAGAGAGAGAGAGAGAGAGAGAGAGAGAGAGAGAGAGAGAGAGAGACAGACAGACAGACAGACAGACAGACAGAGACAATTATTGTCACAATTATTGCATAATCGTCTAATCGCAATTATTTGGCATAATCGTAATAATGTGGCATAATCACAATTATCTTGTCATAATCCATTACATGTTGAATACTGTTCAAACATTAAGAAAAACAAATTCTATTCTTTTTTTTTAAATAGCAAATGCGACGTGACGCGTTGTGAGCTTGTAGTTTGACTATTTCCACTGTCAATGTTCTTCTTAAAGTATAAAGTTGTCAAATATGTCAGTAATTACTTTGCATACTTATGTGGCATATACTCGTATCTGCCATGTGCAACTTCAAAGCCTAAAAGCCGAACAGAAATGTAATTAAAAAACACAATTGTAAAAAAACACAATTAAATCGTTAATCACAATTATTTGAGTGACAATTAATCGTCATGTAAAATGTCATACTCGACATGCTGATGGGACAAACAGACAGACAGACAGACAGACAGACAGACAGACAGCACTGTGCTTGAACCGTGTAGTGTTCAAAAGCGCTTTGATTACAAATTACAATTAGTTTGCAGGCCGATAAGCGCTTCAGCTAATTATTGGTACCAACATCCAATTAGACCGCCGATGGTAATGGAACATACTCGTGTGTGTGTGTGTGTGTGTGTGTGTGTGTGTGTGTGTGTGTGTGTGTGTGTGTGTGTGTGTGTGTGTGTGTGTGTGTGTGTGCGTGCGCGTGTGTAGCTCATTTGCTTTACTGCATATGTGTTGCACATTATCAACAGGACAACTCAAATTGGATGGTTCTAGTAATTTCTAGTTTGGAGAGTTTTGCATTTCTTTTCTTTTTCTCAAAGTGCATTAACACTTCCGATGCCAAAACAAAACGTCCAGGAACGTGTGGTGCGGTGCCATGGCCCCGTGATCACGTCCAGGGAGTTAACTGGTCTTAGCATGGTTACCAGGTAAACAGGTGATGCAGCGGCCGCGATGCGGACGACTTTCACTTCCTCATTCACAGCCATTTTATCGGTCTGCAAAAATCAGGCATTTTCGGGCAACTTACTCCCCACATCGCGTGACGGCTCCATTTTCAGTGAATCTAGCTCACAAATGGATGCTCATATGGATCGTTTCTTCGCGTGGGCCGGCCGTGGACGTGGGGGGCACGGGGGACACGGGGGGCGGCCGCGTGCACAATGGGCACGCGGCGTGCGCGCCAACACCGAAAATCTAGAGATGTGCCGATTGATCGATGAGTGAACGCAATTGGTCGATAATGCCTCTTTCGGCTTTGAACGGTATCGGCTTTGTCTCTATCGGCTTTGCCGATCTACAATCTGGATCAGCTATTTTCACAATATTTATCTGTGGGACTGAGCAAGTTGAATTGGATACTAAAGCATCTCAGCCTGCAATCTCCTAATGTTTATACTTAATATACAATGTCAATGTTTTGTAAGAAGAATCATTAAATACTAGACCTTACCCGTTCGAAGATATGTGCTCCAAAATATGTGCAGAGTGTGGGTTGTGGGGAAAGTTACTGTAACTGGTGCGTGCGTGAGAATATGTGGGAGCATCATAATGTAAGGAGCAGCTCATGGAGGAGTATATATTTATGATGGATACAAATAATTTAACAGCTAATTTAGGTGAATAGAAGTATGGGGATGAATGTGCTTGCTCCACATAGTTTTTTCATACCCGTTGGAAGATGAGACACACATCAAACGCACCTGGTGAAAGCGAGAGAGAAGAGAAAGAGAAAAAGAGAGAGAGAGAGAGAGAGAGAGAGGGAGAGGGAGAGGGAGAGGGGGAGGGGGAGGGGGAGAGAGAGAGAGAGAGAGAGAGAGAGAGAGAGAGAGAGAGAGAGAGAGAGAGAGAGAGAGAGAGAGAGAGAGAATGCACATTCCTAACTGTGAGAGAGAGGGGTGTGTGTGTGGGGCTACAGATCCCATGGCCTGGAGGAACGGACCGCAACCCTGACAACAGGCTAAGAAAACGCTAATAAACAGCTTTAATTTGGGAGAAATGAAATTCGGGCTCCGTCACCGTTGGTATAATGCTAATAGCCAATACCATGTGAACTTTGGGATCAGTTGCTGAAGCGAGTGAATAGATAAACGTAGATAAGCGTGAGCGTTAGAGCGTGAGTGAGTGAGTGAGTGAGTTTGCTGGTTTAATAGATAGATATAAATGCTCCAACAGTGACACAACAAATAGAAGAATGTATGGATTTGATGCTGTAATTGGGAATATCAGTATCGGCAGATACCTATTCCAGTTGATCGGTATATCGGCCCAAAAAATCGCAATCGGAGCATCTCTACGAAAATCAGGTAAAAACAATAGGAAATATACTCAGCGTTAATCTACAGTAGTTACGACAAAACTATGACATCGGAAATCCCCAGTAACTTTGGAACGGAGCAGATCATCTGGTGTGGAAACGACAGCCCTCATGAAAGCTGAACTGCGCAACGACATCTCCTATCCCCGCACTCTCACCGGCTGGGGAACCACAGCGTCTCGCAGCAGGCCTCACACTGACAGGCAACGTTGTCACTTGAAAATTGGATGCGGTGTGAAGATTTAGTGGAGCGTCACAGGGGCCAGGGAGATAGACATTTGTACCGCACTCACATAAGCCCCCGGAAATAGCTTCCTCCGCTCCGTCTACGAGCAGGGCTGTCAGTCACCGTTACGATTACAGTTGACGAGGAACTCTCGCGGAAATGTTTTACGATCAATGATTTAATTGTGTTATTTTCAGGTGATAGAGGGGGCTGTCACCATTAGAACATTTTACTTGATGATTGATTGTCACATACTGTACATAATTATGATGAAGATTTAATTGTTTTTGGACATACTAGAACATAACAATTCTGCCTTTATGTAATCAGAAATTCCACAGGGAATCATATCTCAAATATACAGCAAAATTACTCGCATATTTAATAACTGTATACTTTCTTCGGAATACATTGTGTGAACAGTTTTCAACTTGGAAACTGTTATGACGATCATGCCAAAACGATTGCGAATTTCTCAAATAACTGCGATTATTAGGCGAATATGTAGCAATGGCGACAGACCTGTCCACATGTTCAAAACGTGCGACGTGGCCCCGATGGAACATAGCATAAGCACAGCTGACATTACATGAAAACTGCATCAGGGTTTCATTTACAAAAGGGACCAAAGAAACCAGAGAAATTGTGTATGCTCTCCAGCTATACTGAGGCACTGATGCAGGTAATACATCCTCACTCTCAATTAACCGCCTGTTAATCCATTCAGAACGGGTACACATATTGTGTATCATTATTTTAACTATTGAAAAATAGCAGATATACAAGCTCAGTAGATCTGCTAGTTTTGAAAAATCGTGAAAATTCAAATTTTGACCCGAGTGTCTTTTGAATCCTTCTAAGGTTTTTTTGAAAAACCCTATGTTTCTATGTCAGCAATCTGGCCAGCCATCGTCAAAGAAAAGGTCCTTTTCACTTAACTGGAGCTCAGTTAGTCTGTTCTTGAGAGACTACTATGTCAGTGGTTCTCAAACCTTTTCATGTGAAGGAGCCCCCAAAATTATATGTATTTGGCCACGGACCCCCATCTCAAAATATTTAGTTCCAGGGACCCCCCAGAAGCAAAATTTGAGTTACAAAGATTCGCTTTGAAAATACATATATTCAAAGATTTGCACACATTTTCACGACTTTTTTCCAAAAATAGCAGATCTACAAGCTGTGAGCTTGTATATCTGCTATTTTTCAACAGTTAAAGCATTCAATAATCCCAGGCCTAAATGGGTTAATCCCATGAGCAAGCACCTTTCTCTGCCTCGCCTATGGTTATGTATATTGAACAGACATGAACGGCTAATTTGAAAACAGAAATGGAAACTTTTCTCAAGTGATTCTGTACCAAAGAACAATCTCCACACATCAATGTAAAGCTATAGAATCATAAACTCAAGCATAAGCCGGAGCGCCATATTCATATATGCTGAAGCAGAGCTTTCCTATAAGTGACGCAAAGGTTACAATGGGTACAATGGGTTAGGATTGATCCACCAGGAGGTAGAGCAGCCACTTGGGTTCGATCCCGGGTTCCCCCTGAGTTAGTGTCCAAGTGTCCTTGAGCAAGACTCTGAACCCCTAGTTGCTCCCCATGAGCAGGTTGGTGCCTTGCATGGTTTCTGTGTGTGAATGGGTGAATGCACATGAATCATTGTAAAGCGCCTTGGATAAAGGCAATATACAAACGCACCATTGATCATGCAACAGGTCATAGAGGCTGAAATAAACATGTGACATGGACATGCTATTCAAATAGTACATTAAGGAATCTAAACTGTTCCAATAAAGAAGAGCATGGTCACCCAACTGTACTGTGAGTTATAGGGCAAATACAAGTTAATGACCTGATTGCCAGGAGCTACTGTAATTATGATTTACTCTACACTACGCGTGAGTAACAGATGTTTAGAATTAGAGTTAAACGTGATCTATACTTAAGTTGCGTGACAGTGTCATGGATGGAAAAATAGCCGATCTGCAAGCCCACAATGGGCTTATAATGTCTTACCCAGGGGTGTCGCTCCAAATTCTGGGCCCAGGGTACAAGGATTCAATGCGGGGCCCCCATGAATGTTTAACCCATTTAGACTGGGAACGCATTATTACGCATTATTTTGTGCTTTAACTATTGAAAAATAGCAGATATACAAGCTCACAGCTCCGAGCTTGTAGATCTGCTATTTTTGAGAAATTGTTAAAATTCTTTGCATATTTTTGACCCGATCTTTATTATACAACTGAGCAAAAGCCGCATCCCACTTCCACGCCTACTCTGCATCCACTCCAACTCAACTTCAACTCAACGGTAGGTAGAACGTATGGAAAAATACCGCCCACCTCTATGCCGATTCGCTAATCGCTAGGATCAGTGGCGTCACTTGGGTATGGCAGGGGTATGCAGCTATATACCATACCCTGGGTCCAGGGGGTCCAGGGGGGAAGATAAAAGTTAGTTCGAAATATAAATCCATGAATGTCTCTGGGTCCAGGGGGGAAGATAAAAGTTAGTTCTAAATATAAATAATAAATGTATCATGCCTGTTGGTAAGGTATGGCAACATGACTGGAGCTACTTCTTCTTAAAATAAATGTATCATGCCTGTTGGTAAGGTATGTCAACATGACTGGTGTCTTGCACGCGCGCACCAGTCATGTTGCCATACCTTAGCTTTTTCTGAACTGACGCCACTGGCTAGAGCATCAACACCTATTTTTTTCTCCAGTGACAATGACGACCATAAACACAACTACTGCATGCATGCAACATTGCAACTCCAAATGTACCGCGCCGCGCACGCACAGACATTTACGAGGAACGTGCATGTTTGGATCGATGACTCCCTCAAAAATACCATCAAGCGACCATACTTAATTCTGCGTCTTGAAAGCCTTGGATCGGCCGCGCCGTGCAGTGGCTCTCTGTTTCGTGAAGTGTGTCTGTGTATTTATGTGCGCCCGCTCATCTGAGCCGTGAGTGTGTGTGTATTTTCATCGGCCGGTCAATTGGCCGCCGCATCAGTAACCAGCGGCCACTGACATAAATTCTCAGCACTGCTCAGCATGCATGATGCTCTGGGACCACCAGAGCAGGACTGCAACTTGTACTAAAAATTAGCAAGTAGCAGCCAGCCTACTTTAGTGGCAGCCAACAGTATACAGATGGTGCTGATTAGCCTACCTTTGCAATGTAAGGATATATTCCATAATCCTGTGTCAATGTCGTCTCAAAGAAGAAGAAGAAGAAAAAAAAAGCATCGTGTCACCATGCTTTCCTGCCTCCAGTCCAGACGGCCCATGCAGAAGGAGTTTACTTTCACTTTAATTTAACAGAATGCAACAGAATTGCAAAATTGCAAAAGCTTTTGCAAGCTACAGAAAAGGCCATTAGTCCCTTTATTTTAGCCAGTTTAAAAGGAAAATCTGCTCCAGTTTCTCTGTTGCTGAAAAGAAAAAGTCCGTTCACTTAATTGTCCACACGCTGGATTAATGAATGTCCACAGGTGAAGCCCGTTAAAGGTCATTAATAGTCTCCTCTGATAGTTTCACAAAGTACACTAAAGCAACAGAAATTTATAATGTAACATTTTAAGTCCCTGACAGAGGTTTTACAAGCCAATTCAATAGCAGCAACATTGTCATGAGGTAATTTTTGCCCTTAAATATTTGAAAGGAACAGACTAGAGTCAGATTATTGTGACATAAGGTACATTTCCCAATAATAAAATCTAATAATTCGCTCCAACGTGATACATCAACTGTGTCAACGGCCCATGTCCAAATCGCTATTTCATTGTTTTATTTGTTGAAAGGTGTGAATAGAGGTCTCATTAAATTCTCCCCCCCCCCCCCCCCAAATGAGAGACAGAGTGGGAATGTTTCTGTCTGCAAATACACATTAATGTCCTCTTTTATATGCAAATCGCTATTGCAGTGTCATGCATTTGAGTGTTTTCTTTGTTGAAAGGTGTAAGTCATAGTGTTCTCTCTCTCTCTTTTATAAAGAGATAGTCACGTTTAAGTCATTAGTGCTTATTATTAAACATAACTCTTATTGCTTCAGTCATCAAATCAATTTCAGTAGGCTTACTTTTAGCCAATAATAATAATAATAATAATAATAAATACTGTTAATTAATGACACACACACACGCACGCACACACACACACACACACACACACACACACACACACACACACACACGCACACACACACACTCAAAATACATGAAGAAACAGTGCTTTTTGTGGGCAACATGGCTTGGAGCAGCTGTGCGTGTAACACTAGGATGAGGCCGCCGAAGGCGGCCGAAATTCTAGTTCTATACATTTCTTCTAAATCCTTCTAAGGTTTTTTTGAAAGTGTCAAAAAATGTCAGTGTTTCTGAAAAAATACATATCCCCAAAATGATATGTATTTGTCCACGGACCACTATCTCAAAATGTTTAGTTCCAGGGACCCCCCAGAATAAACATTTGAGTTACAAATGTTCGCTTAAAAAATACATATTAGATTTGCCCACATTTTCACGACTTTTCAAAAATAGCAGATCTACAAGCTCGCAGCGCGGCACTCGGTGCCGCGCTGTGAGCTTGTATATCTGCTATTTTTCAATAGCTAAAGCATAAAATAATTAAGGCTCCTCCACCTTGGGCCCTGGTAACTCAGTCCCACTCCCCCCCCCCCCTTGTGACGCCCCTGGTCTTACCCATCACCTCCTGTGAAGGAGGCAGGCTCAGAGAGAGGTTGGCGCCGCCGTGCCCCGCCGCGCTAGCGTTGGCGTCGTCTGGAGCGCCGCCGTGCGCCAGGGCGCCGCCCCCGCCGGCCCCGCCCTCCTGCAGCGAGCGCAGGTGCTCCCGCAGACGTGTCACTTCCTCCTGGAGGGCCTCCACTTCCTGCTGCCGCTGTTGCTTGGCAACGCTGGTGGGGTTCATCCTGAAGTGGAGGACGCGCGTCCTGACGGGATCATAGTCTCCCTGCATGTGTGTGAGAGGGAGAGAGGAGGATGGAATCACCAAAACTTCACTTGCTATTGCATTATTTATAACATAACCAGTAAGACGCCCAAGGGGCTAAAAGCGAGGTCGCGCCATCCGTCTTGGATTCTGTTAGTGTGGTTTTCCTAACAGGGCATCATCTGGGATACAATCCCTTTTATGGCCCATATATGGAGATCCCTAACAGAATCCATTTTATGCCCATATATGGAGATCCCTGCTCTGAGTATCTGACATCACTGTGATGTCACCTGTTTATGCCCATATATGGAGATCCCTGCTCTGAGTATTTGACCTCACGGTGATGTCACCTGTGTGATGTCACAGTGATGTGTCAGGGGAACCACAGTTTCAGGTGTTAGCCGTCCGTCCGGACCGTCCGTCCGTCCGTCCGGACGGATACGGTCAAGCTGTGACGGCTCTGATAGTAAATTGCGACCTACGGTCGCAATAAACCCTACCGTTATACAACAGAAATCTTGTGTCTCCATGGTATTCGTGTAAGAGCCATTTGAGCCATGTTGCTGACTTAACTGATGACGTCACTGAAAGGAATGTTCAAGGCCAATTTTGCCTAGGTGTTTAACAAGGTCTCCCATCAGGCACAGTTGTTGCTGATGGGAGAGGCAGACAGCTTTTTGACTGTGTTCACGAAGGCTGCTTGTTCTGTATACGCTGACTGTTTATTTAGTGACAGAATACATATGATTTATCAACTCAACAACGTCTGTAACATTAGTTTATATGGGCACACATCTGAGCTGTAATCCCTGACCATCAGCATCCACAGTAGTCCCCCGTTTTGACCATCTGTCTGCCTGTGTCCATTTATGCCCATATATGGAGATATCTGTATCTGTCTGTCTGTCTGTCGGCGTCCATTTTATGTCCATATATGGAGATCACTGCAGTTATAGTTCTGGGTCCATTTTATGCCCATATATGCCCATATATGGAGATATCTGTCTATCTGCGTCCATTTTATGCCCATATATGGAGATCTCTGTATCTGTCTGTCTGTGTCCCTTTTATGCCCGTATATGGAGATCTTTGTGATTCTGCGTCCATTGTATGCCCATATATGCCATATATGGAGATATCTGTTTATCTGCGTCCATTTTATGCCCATATATGAGATCTCTGTCGCTTTTTTGCCCATATATGAAGATCTCTGCACACACAGTACCGGTTGCGGAAAACTCAGATGTCAGACATCAGCTCCGCATACGGGCATTCATTTTATTCCCATATATGGAGAACGCGCGTGCCGGTGGGACGAACGGTTCTCGAGATACGCGGATTACATACATACATACACACTCACAGAGATTTTTTGTTGACTCATGTGGCGTACGTGATGTCAGAGCCTTTTATGATGTGATGTCACAATGAGTCAGCGCTTGCGCCGATTTCCTCCGGAACAGCCTGATGTCAACAATCAGCCCAACATAAGGAGATTCCGAACGTTTCGTGCCGGTTAGGGAAAACCGTGCGTCGGGTCGGGTCGAGGCCCGGCACTGCACTCCGTGCCGCGGCGGGGAACGCGCATGTCGAATCTGAAGCCGGTGGGACGAACGGTTCTCGAGATACGTGGATTACAGACAGACAGACACACACGCAGAGACTTCTCGCATTTATTGCGCCCGTCAGGGAGCAGTTTACTATGAAAACCTCCACCGGCCGTCCGTCCGTCCGTCCGTCCGTCCGTCCGTCACACGTCACACCTTTGCCCTGCTCATATCTCCGCATCAGTATGACATCACACCACATGTGTACACAAACCTTTGTGTACGTTGCTGTGGCAACAGTCTGTTGTTGCTGGTCTGTTAGTGTACGTTAGCAACCACCTTAGCAACCATGGTTTTACCCTAGCAACCAACTGTTTACCCTAGCAACCAACTGTTTACCATAGCAACCATGTTTTTTTACCCTAGCAACCTCTGTTTACCATAGCAACCAGATACGCAGAGCAGGGATCTCCATATATGGGCATAAACAGGTGACATCACACTGATGTCAGATACTCAGAGCAGGGATTTCTCCATAATATATGGGCATAAAAGGGATTCTGTTAGGGATCTCCATATATGGGCATAAAAGGGATTCTGTTAGGGATCTCCATATATGGGCATACAAGGGAAGGGATTCTGTTAGGGATCTCCATATATGGGCATAAAAGGGATTCTGTTAGGGATCTCCATATATGGGCATAAAAGGGATTCTGTTAGGGATCTCCATATATGGGCATAAAAGGGATTCTGTTAGGGATCTCCATATATGGGCATAAAAGTGTTTCTGTTAGGGATCTCCATATATGGGCATAAAAGGGATTCTGTTAGCTGTTAGTGATCTCCATATATGGGCATAAAAGGGATGCTGTTAGGGATCTCCATATATGGGCATAAAAGGGATTCTGTTGGGGATCTCCATATATGGGCATGAAAGGGATTCTGTTAGGGATCTCCATATATGGACATAAAAGGGATTGTATCCCAGATGATAACCTGTTAGGAGATCCACACTAACAGAATCCATATATGGTCCTACCGACAGCTGCTATAAGCCAACCCTGGTGATAAGGTCTGAGTCGAAGAAATGCTTCTTTCCTGGCAAGAATTGCCCCTTTATACTGTAGGGCTCGTTTGTGTATTGTATGACATCACGCCACATCATCGGCTGAGGACTGTGTGATGTCATCATATCTCCATATATGGAGACATAAGTTGCTCATGCCCAAATATGGGCTGGTGAGGTCAGACTTAGTGTGATGCGTAGGTTATCTCCATATATGGAGATTCAACTTCAATGAGTAACCATGGCAAACTGTCAACTGCCCGTATGTCTTGATAATTGGTAAAACAAACTTTTGGCCTATTTGTGGAGATAAGCGACCAACGGTCGCTTATCTCCCGATTAGGGAGTCTTACTGGTAGATAGATTATTTTTGCATATATGATAAAGCAGAGCTTTCCTATAACTAACAGTGTATTATTTTGTAAATTAAAGCTGTGCCTAACTTCCTCCTCGACCCCGGATTTGAACACGATTTCCTCTAGTGGGACACCAAAAAAAGGTTTTAAAATAGGAAAAGTGAATTTTCATGGTGTATCACCTTTAAGTGTGCTTGGACATACAAGGTTTCTACCAGACAGCGGCGACATATACTGTAATAAAACAGTCCTATAGCAGTATCTATGGAAATAAAAATAAAATCAAAAGTAGCAGATCTGTAAGCTCAAAACGGGGCGTGAAGTGATATATTTCACACTTGTAGATCTGCTACTCCTGCCGTTTTTTGGGAGAAATGTAATCCTGAAAAGCAGCTTTGAACATAAGAGGTTTCCACCTGACAGATATGTAATATGTAGACGGAATACAACATAATAAAAGGTTATATAATATCCTGTTTCTAACGCGTAAGGCATTCTGAATCCCATAGTGTCACGCTCGATTCTAGGACAAGGATCTGAAAATTTAATTTAATCTATTTTAACTCATTGACTGCCAAGGCCCGAGTTTCCCGAGTTATTACAGTAGTCCCAGGGTGCCACAGCCCGAGTTTCCCGAGTTGGAAGCCATTTTGAAAAAAAAAAAAAAAAAAAATATCTAAAAATGCCTCAAATGTATTAGGCATGATCGCAATTGCGAAATTGCATGTTTAGCCCCATAACAAACACATCTTTCAAAATGTCAAAATGGCTGTTTTGTCTGACTTTGAAGGCTTGTATCTCATGAATGCCTGAACGGATTTCCAAGCGGATTTTTTTGTTTGAAAGCTGTTAAAAAGTACTACACATATGGTGCATGATCTAGGCATGGGCGTGTACGATCCGTGCACTAAAAATTGATCCGTGCACTAGAAATTTAGGAAGGTGGCAGTGTTTGTTTTGTCTGACTTTGAAGGCTTCTATCTCATGAATGCCTGAACGGATTTCCAAGCGGATTTTTTTGTTTGAAAGCTGTTAAAAAGTACTACACACATGGTGCATATATGGTGCATGGGCGTGCATGATCCGTGCACTAAAAATTGATCCGTGCACTAGAAATTTAAGAACGTGGCATCCTGGTACTTGGCGGCCATCTTGAAAAGGGCATTCAATGAGTTAATAAGATGAATTTCATTAAAAGCGTGCCAGGCCGCTTCCCCCCGGTGGTGGGGGGGATGGATTATTGACGTTCTGGGGTTGGGAGGGACGTGCACCACTAAAGGTACCTCATTATTATTCTACAATTAACATTAAAACATAATGTTCTGCTTTACCCCTGAAGGGGATGGGGGTTGGGAAAACATCAACATTAACAGTTTCTCAGCCAAATCGCCAATTTTTTTGACATTTTTAGAGCAAAAACTGACCGTTCTAGCTTCATTTCAGTCTAAAGAAACATATTACGATGGAAATGACATCATCGATGACGTAACCCGTTCGGCCATAACATAGCATAGGCCTTTCCATAGCATTGAAAGCTGACGTTTTTCTTATCAAACTTTACCATATTTAGACGGATTTTCATTCGGAAAAAAATGGCAGGCTGACAGAGTGGTCACTTAGGAGCAAAAACGAGTGTGCACGGTGTGCGCACGACGTTCAGGGCGTGCGGGATCGCTCCCGTTCGGCGGACCGGGAGCCCTAATGGCGGCTCCATAGGCGGCCATTATGGTCCACATGCTGTCCAGGCTTAGTCCAGACTGCAAGACCTAATCGTTGGGCACACTCTAGTGGTATAGTACGTGTACTACATTCTGCAATCATATTATCCCTGCTGGGTTAGGCTACTGATAACTTGGAAATTAATAATATTCCTGGCAGTATAGGCGCACAAGCATATTGTAAATGGCTGAGAGAGTTAACAAATTATGTTGCGATATATATATTAGCATATTTAACGTTTGAATTAAAAGGCTGTTGTGTTTTGCAAACACGAGTTACAATGTGTGCCACCGTAATAACGTTTTAATGAAACGTCTTCGCCAACCTGTGTGCTCAGACACAGAATCAACAACGCAATCTTGTAGTAGCATCGCAGCACCGCAAGACAGTGAAGGCACTGATGTAAATTGAACCTTAGTTGGAGCTAACAACTACAGTACTACATCAATCTAGCTGGGTTTGAAACCCAGCTACTGTAGACAGATGGATTGCGTGTATTATTGATTAAAAAAAAGTAGGCCTGACCTCGATTAATCGAATAGGCAACTAATCGAGGGAGTCTTAAGCCATTTGCACACAAGCGCGTTTATCCGCAAGGATAAAACGGACAACGAGTGGCTGGAGTCGTGCGTTTTTTTCTCGACCGATTTGTGCCTCTTGTCGCATGCGGTAAAAACTCATCACTCCTTTTATGACTCCTTTTGGGACCCTAACCCTAACCCTTATTCATGCAGCAAACGAAAAAAAAAAAAATCAACTGTCCTGTGTGCAAAGGGCTTTAGTTGACTACCAATCTCTTGGTCGAATAATGACACCAATAGCTTTTGCATGATTGGCCTAATTCATTTTTTTAAGTATTATTAGGAGAAACCAAGCAAGTACTGTATGTGTTAAATCAGATATTAAGCACATTCCAAATGGAATGATCCTCTATTGCGCAACAGTTTTTTAAGTTAGGTAATCAGAATGACCAGACTGCAAAACGAGAGAGAGAGAGAGAGAGAGAGAGAGAGAGAGAGAGAGCGAGAGAGAGAGAGCGGAGCGCGTAAACACTTTGTTATGAATTTTGCAGAGACACATAAAGGAATGGTTGTACACTGGGGAGCAGAGCTGTGTGAAAGGCAGCACTGTGGAACTTAAGTTTGTCAAGGAATGATTTCTGCCGTTGTTCTCCCCCTATATCCCCTACAGCATTCTGTAGCGTCCCAGTAAATGAGGGCGTCCATCTTAACTTAACGTCAATATCACACGAGTACACGCGTGCACACACACACACACACACACACACACACACACACACACACACACACACACACACACACACACACACACACACACACACACACACACACACACACACACACACACACACACACACACACACACACACACACACACACACACACACACACACACACACAGTTCTTGATTACTGGCAGAATTAGATTGCATTCACCCCCCCGAGCGACGGTTGCCAGATAAACTACACGCACGGGGATTGGGGGGGGGGGGGGGGGGGGGGGGTATTGGGGTAATATTGTCTCTGAGGAAACCTCGTATGTCCAAAACTTTCAGGATCGGATAAAAAAAAATGGCGAAACGCAGCAGATCTGCAAGCTCGAAACGTGTCACAAACAAACTTGCTTTTGTTGATGCTTTTGTGCGACGCTGTACTATGATCAAGTAGGACGTTATTTTATTTTTATTTTTTTTAAGTAAAAAAAGAAAAAAAAACATAAGTTTCGATATTTCGACAAAACATTTGTTCGACGTTCCATTTGTTCGACGCGGGTGAATGTTAACCTGGTGAAATGCTAACCTGCCGACGCTGGAGAATGCTAACCTGGTGAATGTTAACCACTATGCCTAAACCTAACCAAAACCCCAATTAAACTATGCCTAAACCTAACCCTTAGAAAGTTATACTATGGAGATAAGAGTTTTTATTTTTGCCCGACTACAGAGATAAAGGAAGAGGAACAGTGAAGGACAAAGCAAAGAGAGCAACATAATTTAAATTATGTTTTTCAGTGGTTCTCTAAAATAGCAAATATAAAAGCTCACGGGGAGCTTGTGCATCTGCTATTTTTGAAAAAAAAAAAACATTGAAAAAAAAATGTTTAAAATAAAATAAAAATTAAAAAAAAAAAAAAAAAAGAATACTGGTTTTGAAGTAGTTTAGGGGCTCAGGAGGGAGAGCGGCCGCAATACAATCCTGGGCTCCCCCAGAGTTGGTGTCGAAGAGTCCTTGAGCAAGACTCTGAACCCCTAACTGCTCCCTATGAGCAGGTTGGTGCCTTGCAAGGTTTCCTCCGCCATCGTTGTATGATGTATGTGTGTGTGTGTGTGTGTGTGTGCGTGCGTGCATGCGTGCGTGCGTGCGGGGTGTGTGTGTGTGTGTGTGTGTGTGTGTGTGTGTGTGTGTGTGTGTGTGTGTGTGTGTGTGTGTGTGTGTGTATGTGTGTGTGTGAATGGGAGAATGGAATACACAATCATTGTAAAGCGCCTTGGATGAAGGCGCTTTACAATGATAGCACATTTATATAGCGACTTTTTATCCAAGGCACAATATAAATGGACCGTTTACCATGTAGAAGCATTTGTAGGTCGGCCACAGGTCTTAAGTGCTGAATTGCCCAGTGCTACTGAAAATGCACAATTAAAATAATGTCAGTGTGTTAACAGCGCGAATTAACATAGGAATCAGACTGGAAGTGGTCGATGAGTCAGTCTTTCGTCTCCTCTCCTCTCCTCCTCCTCCTCCTCCAACTGACTCTGACTGGCTGTAAGCAGCCGAGTCTGTAATCGCTACACTTCCTCAAACTGGTTCAAAGGGGTCCCTGATTTGCTTGTCTCGTTAGACACACCCCCACCTCCTACGTTTATTGATTTCATTGGCCATGATACAGAAGAAACTTTAGGTTCATTACACAGCACCAGACCAAGAGAAGCAGTCCGCTCAGAGAGTGGGCAGGTCTATGGGCTGGAGCCAGGCAATGATTCCCCCAGAGTTGGTGTTGAAGAGTCCTTGAGCGAGACTCTGAACGCCTAGTTGCTCGCCGTGAGCAGGTTGGTGCCTTGCATGGTTTCCTCCGCCATCGAGTGAATGGGTCATGGGTGAATGTAATGCACAATCTCTGTAAAAGCGCCTTGGATAATTACCATTTAGATCGGCTATTCTCAAATGGCCAAAATGTATATAGGGCTGAAGTGGCACTGGTATGTGTATGTTTTGTAATAATAATCAAAATCTACAAAGTAACCAGTAACCACAGTTGTCAAATAATTGTATTGGATTATATATGGATTATTATTGGAATATTTGCAACTGCGATGTAGTGGAGTAGAAGTAGGAGTACCGTTTTAGCTCTGCTAACTAGATATCTTGGCTGCAGATAGCAGATGCTGTATACAAAACTAATGGTCCATTTTCACCCAATGTTTGTCCTAGAATAGAGACACGAGGGTCCATTTGGTTAAAGATGCCTGGCCACTTATATTTATTTTATAAATAAACCCTGTATAATTCAGAGGGAACAGAGTGAGTAAGCTTTCTCCGAATCGACAAGCAGAACACGCGTGTATTTATAGCGGGAAGGCCATTTGGAACTGGACGCCAACACGCGCTCACACATGCACACACGCACACGCACACGCGCACACACACACACACACACACACACACACACACACACCCCTAATATGGTGTTCACTTCTCAAAGCGGTCCAGGGGGTCCCCAGCTAAAGTAGTTAATATATAATACATTTAACCACTTTATCCATTAAAATGGTGTCGTATATTTCAGGAAAACCTACAGTATTGAAAGATTTTTGCAAACTTGAATACTTTTGGCACAACATAAAGGCCAGATATACAGTATTATTGCGACCGAAGGTCGCAGTTTAGTATTTGAAACGGCACATGCTGACTCTGTCTGTCTGGACGTGTACATGTTTTTACGGTCTATGGGTTTGCCGCTCTGACATCACTGTGATGTCACACTAACAGAATCCCTTTCATGCCCATATTTGGAGTTCCTCGATCTCATCAATATTAAGCCCATATCTAACAGGACTTCATATGGGAATGCCCATATATGGTAGGCCTGTCAAAATTTGCCAAAAATGGCATTCGAATATTCGGTCAAAAATCCACCGTTGATTCGAATAAATTCAAATATTCGAATAAGTAGAGAAATTCAAAGCATTCGCAATTCGGAGCTTCGGAGGTTTTTTTTTTTACATGTTATATTCACACCAATACAGCCATTGTTGCTGTTTTCTTGGGTCGCGCGTTAACAAAGAAACAAGCCTATTTGCATATCAATAGACCTGTATTAGGCGACGTTCGCGACCCCCCAAACCTGAAGCTGTTTATTCTAGACAGTCGCTTCTATCGCTTTACTGGTGGCCGTGCAGGTCCGCGTTGGTCAGGGACGTGCACGTCGTGCAGAGAATGTTAAGAGAGGCAGGGGCTGACATTTCTAAAAGGGCCCTTTGGTGGACAATTCTCTCTTAAAAGGGCAGGGGCTCAAGCCCCGTTTGATGTCTGTGTGCACGTGCCTGGCGTTGGTAAAAGCGCAGAGCAGCATCGCATTGTCTATGTGAAGCGTCACAGCAGCTGTGATGGAAGTTGGAAGTGGAACAACCACGAGCCACGACGTGAAACGAGCAATTATAATCACACCAATGGATTATGTTTTGGTTTGAACCAAATTAGGTAGTCTACGACTACAAGAGTAGTGTGACGGAGGGAGTTTTACCGTGACCGTGGCTGCGTGCGGGGAGACTCGGTGAGAGAAGAAATCCATGCTTTACATTGTGTTTTCGGTCGAGAAGTCTCGTAAACAGTCTGCCTTCCCATCACTACCAAATGTGTCGTGTCGCCCGTTTCAGCTTGACTCGTTATCATTCTGAATCAATTAAAGTTACATTTTGTGATTAAACGTGAGTAAGTTTGACTCGGAGGCAAAGCACTGTGTGTGCACTGCGAGGCGGACG
Organism: Nannobrachium achirus; assembly: GCF_963921795.1. NCBI lineage: Eukaryota > Metazoa > Chordata > Actinopteri > Myctophiformes > Myctophidae > Nannobrachium > Nannobrachium achirus. The sequence goes on from NC_137812.1 coordinate 15,988,977, forward strand.
GTCAGTGTGAAGGGAAAGTTAAGCTGGAGGTTTATTCTTCGTTGTATGACGGTGTCGCTAAACATGCACCCATAATCTACAAGCCCACAACGTATTGGATCAGCGACGCATTGTGGACTTGTAGATCAGCCCACTTTTGCAGCGGCGAATGGAGACTTCTGCCTCGCGAGACCAGCCACCTTTTACCGTTACATTCGCGCAGAATCTCGCGAGAAGTGCGGCAGATTTGTTTTAATTAAATATAAATTAATTCGAAGCTCAATTTTTTACTTTCGAATATTCTTTTATTGTTAAGATTCGAACGAATATTCGAATATAGAATATTCTTTCACAGCTCTAATATATGGAGGCCACATACCACACTAACATAATCCATATATGGCCACGACAGCCCATGTGTGGCTGGTTCTACAGACAGGGATCTCCATGTATGGGCATACAAGGTTATGATGTCAGATGTCATATACTATCTACATCAAAGGACTTTAACATAACGAATAACGGAAATAGCATGTCTGGGCTTTCATATTAGCATATCTCTCTCTATATATATATATATATATATATACTGTAGTACATGGATACCAGGGGTCTCCATATATGGGTAACTGGTCTGATATACATCACTGGCCAGATGGCCAAGACATGGCGCGACCTCGCCCTTTAGGGTGAGGTCGCTTGTCGCCCTAGGAATATGTTCCTTCTTTCATCTTTTCCCTCCCATCTTGAGCACCTTTTGGGTCCTATTCAGCGTTCCAGGGGTGTACTATACTGCCTTGTGTGGGCCTGTTCAGCGTTGCGGGTGTGTATGTGTACTGCCTGGTGTGTGGAGGGCCGATAACGTGTGGGAGGAGATATGTAAATGAGCACGCTAAACTCTAGTCATGCCTCGTGCAAAGTTTACTCTGTTCACATCCGCAGGAAAAGCAGTCAGCATCTGTGTCGATGTAAAAAAAAAAAAGACCCATGTCTCCCACTCCATCTGTCTCCGTCTTTCCTTCAGTATGTCTCTCTGTCTGTATGCCTCTTTCTCCCTCTCTCCCCCCCATCTCTCCCTCATAATTAGGCCAAGCTAAAATAAATGTGGCCGAGGGAGGAGGATGTAGCATTTCACTTCAGGGGGCGTTTGGACTGTTGGGGCTCAGGGACATTTTAATCAACAGTTTCCAAAGAAGAAAGTGCAAAATAGAACCCCCCCTCCTCAATTTGCCTTGAACATGCACTGCTTGCAGCGTAAAACTGATAAACAAGACACAGTACACATTTGTGTTTGTAGAACTGTGTGTGTGCGCGCTCGCGTGCGTGTGTGTCTGTGTGCGTGCGAGGGTGTTGATTACTATGCATGCATGCGAGGACCAAAAGTATGGTAACATTTGAGAAATAGACCACACAACAACCATTGTTTCATGGTTGACAACGATTTTTAGAGTTTGCTATTAGAACAAACATATCTGATCTATAATCTCACAATGTGTCGTTCTGAGACACGTTGTGAGCTTATAGATCAGCTTTCTCTCCCCTTTGTGGGCTTACAGATTCGTAAAATGGTTGTCCTGAAATGTTGACGTCCTCACATATATATACTGTATATATAGTACTATTAACGTGAGAGCGCGCGCCTGCGTGCGTGTGTGTGTGCGTGTGTGCATGTGTGTCCACTCAGCAACGGCCTATTTATTTCAGTGTGAGGAGGTGGAGTGCCATTCTAAGAGCCTGAGGCCACATATCTCTTATTCATGGGTCAACAATAACATCTAAAACCTCAGAGCGGAGGGCCATTTAAAGACCCAGCCAGGGAGAGACGGAGCGGGAGGGAGTGCGAGACGCAGGTCAACTCAGAGAGAGAGAGAGAGGGAGAGAGAGAGGGAGAGGGAGAGGGAGAGAGAGAGAGAGAGAGAGAGAGAGAGAGAGAGGGAGAGAGAGAGAGAGAGAGAGAGATAGCAAGACAGGGCGAGAGACTTAAAGACAGCAAGGTTAAGAGCGTGAGCGAGAGATGCCACAATTTGCCATAGAGAGATATGCAACCGTGTCCATGAAAACAAGCCCAAAAGAAGTGACTAGGGTCACATGAGCACTTTAAACGTATACCATACACTGCATGGCTAATAGCCGAATCCACGGAGTGGCAAGCGGAACAGCGAGACATTTTCAGACAGGGGTCCTTAGAGACAAATAAATGAACATTTAACATGAACATGCTTGCGAAGCACTGGTTCAAATAAGAAAGCTCACTTTAGACACAGGTAAAAAAATACATTAAAACGATAACAACCCGCGCAACTACCACTATTTACAACCAACATTTACATAAAAACAAGCCCATATATGCTTATTATAATCCGGCAAGGCAACACTAGAGAGAGACAGCGAGAGCGAGAGGGCAAAGTCCATCTACTGTACACGTGGGTTTTCAACTATGCTTGTTTTTAAGGTAGCTCTCAGTGGAACATAGTCAGGGTCCCTGCCCTGTTATTATTATCATCATGCAGCAACAGTAAATGATTGAGACTGTTCGGTTGGCTGGAGAGATGACGACAACGGAACGGGAGGCGCCCCCGTTCGTTGCCGTTCCTATAAAATGGCGGCGTCTGCTATGCTACAACGAGTCCTGTTAGCCGCAGGCTCCACCGCTGGGCTGCATTGTGTTATTTTGTGTTTGAATTACTACCTTGGTTCAGATCCTTAGGAAAGGTCTCGTTTTGGTTAAGTTGTGTCTTTTTCGTTTCCTTATATTTAGCTTATTATTATTATGTCACGTTTGTGTTGTTTTGGGCCAGTGTTTGTGTGAGCCAATTATTTTGTAATTGTTTGTGTCAAGACGTTCTGTCGTCGGCCGCTCGCCACCAACAGGCTCATTCTCCACTAAATACTCCTTTTCTATTTATTATATCGAAGCCTAGTAGTAATATTATATTGATTCTAGATACAACTGATACCAACTGCCTATATTTTTGCTACTGCTTTTGCATATATTTATATAAAGAAAAGAGAAGTTTTGTACCACTCGACCTATATTGTAATAAATATTCTCTAGTTTTGCAAACTGGTGTCGAGTCAATATGTTCTGATTCACTACGAGCCGTGGGTCATAACAAACATCCACTTTTATGCCCAGCATAGCAGACACACAAGAGTTACCAATGGATGACATACTAATGCTAGTGCTGTAATAGATTTCTAATGAAATGTAATACTTGTTTTATATGTGCAGTAATGTGTCTGTCACTTTACCTCAGTAAGTTAAGAATACAGTACTTGGCACAAAAAGACTGACTACAACAGCTGTCTATCGGGACAGTGGCTCCGACGTCACCAGTCCATATACGGAAGAACTCTTCTCATCTTAACATAATTGTATTCTTAGACACTGTTTAGGAGACACCCTTTCACCTATTCTTGTCACACTACTTTGTATAAAGGGGAGATGGTCGAAGGGAACGGGAGCGACACATTTGCATGCGTGTCGCTCAGAGCTCTTGATTATGTTGTTAATAAATATTGTATTCATTGCACTCCACCCTCTCTGATTTCAACTTATTATATTAGCATAGTATGTTTGAAGAATTCTATTACAGTGCGTGCGTGTGCGTGTCTGTCTGAGAGTGTGGACTTGTATTGCTATACACGTCCTCCCCAACAATTTAGAATTGTGAACGATCTCACAATACAGTCAAGCAGTTGTTTGATTATGGTTTAAATGTGAACTTAGGAATAGTTCACCCCCAGTTACAATAATGTTTTGTTTGTTGCATTCCTAAGACAGTAGTTTGATTGTAATAAATGTCGCCCCCATTATGCGGATGGAGATAAAAATGCATTTGTGTCTCCAAAATTTAGATTTTTAAAATTAACATTTCAAATAAAATCTTTACTTCTGGGGGTCCCTGGAACAGAATATTGAGATATATTTCAGATGGGGGTCTCGGCCAAATACCTATCATTCTGGGGGTTTTTTACATGACAAAGTGTGAGAACCACTGACATAAACCTTTTTTTTAAGAAAACCATTAGAATTAGAAGACATTTTTAGAATCAGCCCCAGGTCTTAACCCATTTAGAACGGGTACACATTATTGAGTATCATTATTTTATGCTTTAACTATTGAAAAAATAGCAGATATACAAGCTCACAGCGCGGCACCGAGTGCCGCGCTGCGAGCTTGTAGATCTGCTATTTTTGAAAAATCGTGAAAATTAGAATTTTGACCCGATTCTATAAGTGTCTTTTGAATCCTTCTAAGATTTTTTGGAAAAACGTATGTTTCTATGTCAGCGATCTGGCTATAGCCATCAAGGAAAAGGTCCTTTTCACTTAAATGGAGCTCAGTTAGTCTGTTCTTGAGAGACTACTATGTAAGTGGTTCTCAAACCTTTTTCAAGGACCCCCAAAAATTATATGTATTTGGCCACGGACCCCCATCTCAAAATATCTAGTTCCAGGAACCACCCAGAAGCAAAAATTTGAGTTACAAACGTTCGCTTAAAAAAAATACATATATTCAAATATTTGCACACATTTTCACGACTTTTTCCAAAAATAGCAGATCTACAAGCTCGCAGCGCGGCACTCGGTGCCGCGCTGTGAGCTTGTATATCTGCTATTTTTCAATAGTTAAAGCACAACATAATAATACACAATAATGTGTACCCGTTCTAAATGGGTTCTTAATGTCTTGAAGAGATTTCCCCCCACAAAAACTAGGCAGGCTGAGCTGTCAGTCAGCTCTTCACGCAACACGGAGGGGCGAGCAGCGTTCCAGTTGGGTACCAGAGCGTCTGACATTATTACCACCACTAAAATAGAGACGGCCTTCGTTGATGCAACCACTGGCAAAGAAAAGAAGACAATTATCTCAGTCTGTCTGGGCGGGCGGCGCCATGACAGAGAGGACACTGTGAAATCAACCGGTATTACCTTGATGTGCGTGAGCCACCAAGAAAAAAACTAAAAAAAGAAAGAAAGTTACGTTGCGCAAGACAAAGTCAGACAAAAAAACGAAAACAAAACCCAAACAAAAAGGGAAAGTGATCCGAGGACTTAAAGGTGTATTCAGTGATAATGAAAGTGGCCAGGGGTCCTCTTGTCCCTTAATGGCCTTACAGCGTGGAAATGTTTAGTTTTTATAGATTTTTTCCACCATTATAATGTTCTCGTTTTTATCATTAGACCAAATCACTGAATATTCGTAGGCCTACGTCTCCAGCTTCAGGATATGTATGATACTGATTTACTACGAGACTGTGGCATTTTAGTAGTTCAGTAGTTTACAATCTAGGCATTTAGCAGACGTTCTTAATTCAGAGCGACTGTGGTTCTCAAAACTTTTATTTTGACCATCATAACTAAACATCATAACATAACTACGGCCATACTCTACCCTGATTGGTCGAGGACTGGCTGGCCACCTCTGAAAACCGAATCTAGCTATGCTCGTAACACGGGCCATGGTGGAAGTCCTTAAATGGTCAGCACACATTCTAGTGAGGAGAATGATTGGAAAATGTATCAATTATATTTTTATTTGAATGAAATACAATCACTGAATACACCTTTAAGGTTCTCAAACTGTTTCGTGCCGAGGACCCCAACATTTATAGTAGGGAACTTAAGCCTGGACGGCTTTCAGGACGGCTCCGCTAGGACGGAAGTAGCGCTGCCATGACGTCAGTCACCGTAGCAGTCAAAATCTTTAAGCAAACAGCCGTCGGCGACGGGTTCCCACCCCTTTTACTGAACTCTTTGGTTCCCATGGTGCCGCGTCTATGCAGCGGACGTTGTAGACGCTACGTGGAAAGGTAGTTTCTGCTGGAGTAAAATGGTAAATGGTGCATTTATATAGCGCTTTTATCCAAGGCGCTTTACATAGATTTTGCATTACATTCACACACACATTCATACAACGGTGGCGGAGGAAACCATGCAAGGCACCAACCTACTCACCGGGAGCAACTAGGGGTTCAGAGTCTTGCTCAAGGACTCTTCAACAATAACTCAGAGGGAGCCCGGATTCGAACTGGGAACCCTGCGGGAACCCTTCGTGCTCTAATAACGGTTTCTCTACCCCTGAGCTACGCCGCCCCCTGGAGTAGGATGGGCTGCGACGGCAAGCAGGTTTATCTATCGAGCACTGATCCAGCCGTCCTTGCTTAGACTCTATTATGGCTGTAACTACATTTATTTGGCCGTGGACAGTCTGGACACCCATCAATACATGTTTTGTGGCAAGGACCCCAGGAGAGAAGATTTAAAAAAAAAAAAGAAAAAAAAAACCCATAAATCAAGACAATTCAAAATTACTCAAATGAGTTTGATAAAGTTCAGACATCTTACAATAAATGCGAGAAGTCTCTGTGTGCGTGTGTGCGTGCGTGCGTGTATGTAATCCGCGTATCTCGACAACCGTTCGTCCCACCGGCTTCAGATTCGGCACGCGCATTCTCCGCCACGGCAAGGAGTGCAATGCCCGGCCTCGATCCGACCCGATGCGCGGTTTTCCGGAACGGGCGCGAAACGTTCGGAATCTCCGTATGCGGAGATGATGTCTGACATCTGCTTTTTTATGGTGATGCTACAGGATATTAACTACTTTTGCTGGACCACATTGAGAACCACTACCGACCGTAGAAGTCCATTTGGTTCCATTTATGAGTTACGGACCCCGTCCAGGGTCCATTTGCCACCGAAGTCTATATGTGTTCAGAGAGGGTGATCTAGAGCAGTCATCAAAGCCCATTGTGACGGTTTCTTTTTTTTTTCTCTCTGTCTCTTTGCCAGGCTATGAATATAATTTATCGCCAGAAAGAACACAAGAGCAGCCAGAGTCAATGAAGGGCTAAATGGCATGGGAGCTGATGGAACGTGCTGTGTATGTGTGTGTGTGTGTGTGTGTGTGTGTGTGTGTGTGTGTGTGTGTTTGTGTGTGTTCAGAGATGGATGGGGCAGAATAGCGTTTGATTGGCTCTGAAAGAACGCGCGCAGAGCGAGGCTTCCCCCTTCTCGAATGCCCTGCTGGCACGCTGACGGGGTCGAGGGGGCGCAGCGCCGCCGGCTCTCAGGAGCTCGACGGCACAAACCGTAGGCGACAAATAATACTTTGAAACGAAAAGCTTTTTGGCAAACACTTAAAATAATAACAACAGGTGCGTAGAGGAAGACAAAACTGGGGCCTAAAAGTTTACAGTAAATATACTTATATATACTTATACTCCACAATAAATTGTCGCCCACATAATTGTGATTAGCAATTTATGTCTCGCGGTGCGAGGCGTTGTGTGCTTGCAGATCGGCTGTTTTCACTAGTTTAAGTCATTTTTAAAATGATAAATGCAAAACTAACGGTTTTGGACATACAAGGTTTTCATCGGACAACGACGATATATTGAATTACTTCATACTTAACACTTTGGTTGCCAACCCCAAGTTTCCCGAGTTTATATAGGTACCCTACCTGTGCCAACCCCGAGTTTCCAGAGTTTGGGCAGTTTTTTAAGGAGAAAAAAAACATACCAACCCCATCTTTCAAACATGGCAGCCATGTGTGTTTACATTTGAAGAAACAAAATGCTGCTATCTCATGAATGCCTGAACGGATTTCCAAGCGGATTTTTTTGTTTGAAAGCTGTGAACAGCGTGCACACACGTGGTGCATGATCTAGGCATGGGCGTGCATGATCCGTGCACTATGAATTACATGGAGGTCTATGGAGACCATGGCATCAGGGACCTTCAAAGAGATTTAATTGATTGCAACGAGAGAGTTAAAAAGCCTGCTATTTCCACTATTTGTATGAACATTTTTAACATGGAAATGATCATGAAAATTATGATGATCATGCCAAAATAATTGTGATTATCTCAAATAATTGTCATTAGGTGATTATGCAATAATTGTGACCGGTCTATCTATGCATTTAAACACAGTTAACAGGAATTTATTCTGTGATGAACACTTTGAAACACAGCCAAAATAACTTTTAGCATTTAGGTAAAATCCAACAATTATCCTACTATAATGGAGAAAACTGTCTGCAATCTGTTCGTCTCCTAAATGAGTTGGCCAAATCGACGTGCAATTAATTACACACAGGCATTAAGCATAAGCAGAGACTAACGGAGCAGATTTAGTTTTTCCATTTCCCCAAATTGAAGGTGTTTATTAGCATTTTGACGGGATGTGAACTCGGCCTGACGTGAGAGCAAAATACAGACACAGGCAGGACTTGCACACAGATGAAAGGAGAGAGTGATCAATAGAGCAAGAGTTTTCAAGAACCCCCAAATTCATATGTATTTTGCCACGGACCCCTCAACTGAATAATTTCTGACAGGGACCCCCAGAAGCAAAGATGTGTTAATTTTGTGTTTTGCTATGGGTATACATTTTTTTTAGGCCACACAATATGTGTGTTCTGTGAGGATGTACTGATGGGAAAAAAGGTACATAATATGCAAACACAGTATGTATATGTGGACTATGCGGTCCTCAAACACTGACACGCCGCTGCACGCCTGTGTGATGTCATTGTGACGTGGTCTGGGAAGGGGTACATTTTACACATAAAGGTGACTTTACTCGAGAGCAGAACTCTTTGTCAGTGCTTTGATGTCAGACATGGCGGGTGACTTCGGGATCTCTCAGCAGCAACCTGCTAAAGCAGATGAGGTCTCCTGTGACATCTGTGTGGAAAACAAACTCAAAGCCCTGAAGTCCTGCCTGGTGTGTCTGGCCTCCTTCTGTGACGCTCACCTGGAGCCCCATCAGAGGGTCACGGGGTTAAAACAACACAGGCTGATCGACCCCGTAAAGACCCCGGAGGACCTGCGTACGTGTCGGGAACATGGCAGACCTCTGGAGCTGTTCTGCAAGACTGATGGCACGTGCGTTTGTCAGCTTTGTGCCGAGTCGGACCACGAGTCACATCAAATTGTATCCCTGGAAGAGGAATGCGAAGGAAAGAAGGCCGAGCTGGGAAAGGCAGTGGCAGAGGTTCAGCGGATGATCTGGGAGAGACAAGAGAAGATCTGTGAAGTTAAACGCTCTGTAGAACTCAGCAAGACGAACGCAGACACAGAGATAGCGGACACATTCACGAAGGTCCTCCCTGCTCTGATGGGCCGCATTGAAAAGCATAAAACAACTGAGAAACAGGCTGAAGACGTCAATAAAGAGCTGCAACAGGAAATCGCTGAGTTGCAGAAGAGAAGCTCTGAGCTGAAGCATGTCTTGCACACCAGAGACCACCTCCACCTCCTCCAGAACCTCAGGTCCATCAGCAGCACCCCTCCACCCACCAAGGACTGGACAAAGGTCATTGTCTATCAGTCTTCAGATGCAGGTTCTGTGTGGACAGCTGTGGATCATCCAAGGACGAGTGCCTTTCTTCAAGAGAAGGAGAGGCCGCTGAGAAGCATCCAGCAACATGAGGTGGATGTATCTCTGGATCCTGATACAGCAAGTCCCTACCTCATCCTGTCTGAGGATGGAAAACAAGTGAGTTATGGAGGCATTAAGAAGAATCTCCCAGATAACCCAGAGCGTTTCTCACGTTACTACAATGTCTTAGGTAAACAAGGCTTCTCCTCAGGAAGGTTTTACTATGAGGTTCAGGTTAAAGATAAGACTGACTGGGTTTTAGGAGTGGCCAGAGAGTCCATCAACAGGAAGGGGCTTACCACACTGAACCCCAACAACGGTTACTGGACTATATGTTTGTTTAATGGAAATAAGTACGGGGCTTTTGCTAACCCTGATGTTGTCCTTCCTGTAAGAGAGAAGCTCCAGAAAGTGGGAGTGTTTGTGGATTATGAGGAGGGTCTGGTCTCCTTTTATGATGTGGAGAACGGAGCTCATCTCTACTCTTTCACTGGCTGCACCTTCACTGAGATAATCTATCCATTCTTTAGTCCTTGTTGTGATGGTATTGGAAACCCTGCTCCTCTGATCATCTCGCCTATCAACTCCAACTTCAACTTTAACTTCAACTTCGTTATCACATCACCGGATTACAGGTGTAGAAAATTGGCCGATATCAGTTTTCGTACAAGCTCCCATCATTCATAGTTTTCAGGGAAATGGGAGAAGAATGGAGATTATAGAAAGAAAGGAAAGCAGATAGTCAGATATTGAAAGACTGCACAGATATTAAACATGGAGGTGCATTCCCAATCAGAAATGTGTCTTAGTGTTAAATGTGGTGGCAGGCTAAAAGAAAAACAGGTTCAAAAGGTTGTTTCACCCCGTCGATACATTGCTTCATTTACAGTATATCTGAACCACAGAATTCTGTAGAACACCTTGGACAATCTTTTATGTGTTTTTTCAGGCCCGGACAGTTGGTGCAGCGGCCCGGCTCAATGTAGCCTGAAGGCGTGTTGCCGGTTCGATTCCAACGGTCTTTGCTGTGTGTCACTCCCCATCTATTTGCCCCCCCCCCCCCAAAAAAAAAAAACACTTTCAGTTGTGTTTTCAGTTGTTTAATCTGCCAGGTTTCCAGTCGGTCAAACAGCAGGTACGTTCAATTCATTAAAAAAAAGGGGGGGAAAAAAGCTCTGGTTCAAAAGCGATACCTGAGGCAATACAACATGGCCTCTCATTCAGCAGGTATGAGGACGCTAAGCGGCCTGCTCTCAAAACAATACCGCTTTGCTGTCATTGTGTTCTTTGTTGCTTTACTTGCTTGTTAAAGCACACAGATTAAGGTTAATGCATTTATTTATCTTCAACTCTGGCAAGGTTTTTTTTTTTTTGCCGTTTTGTGAATGTATGTACGGTACGTGCTCGTGTGCGTGCGTGCACGTGTCCGCACCTCACTAGCTACACACTCTACAGTATGATTGCAAAGCGCTACACAAAGCCTGACGGCGGGACTGGCGACGGCGGAGGGTGAAACGACAAGATAAGCGATCATTCGAGAACAATCAAAGAAAAAAAGAAGACAAAAAAAGACGTCTCTGATATCAAATATATCAGCCGTAAATGGTTTCATGAGCTCCAGTGAAACCGCCTGGGCCTCGTCCACTCCGTCTCCCCCTGGGCTCGAATCTGCGAGCTGTAGGAGGGTCTGTCCGTGTGCGCTGGACCGTGGAGGACTCCAAAATATACTCTTTAAACCATTTAGAACAGGTACACATTTTGTGTATCATTATTTTATGCTTTAACTATTGAAATAGCAGATATACAAGCTCACAGCGCGGCACCGAGTGCCGCGCTGTGAGCTTGTAGATCTGCTATTTTAGAAAAATCGTGAAAATTTGAATTTTGACCCGATTCTATAAGTGTTCTTTTAAATACTTCTAAGATTTTTTTTGAAAAACCTTTGTTTCTATGTCAGCAATCTGGCCAGCCATCGTCAAAGAAAAGGTCCTTTTCACTTAAATGGGGCTCAGTTAGTCTGTTCTTGAGAGACTACTATGTCAGTGGTTCTCAAACCTTTTCATGTGAAGGACCCCCAAAATGATATGTATTTGGCCACGGACCCCCATTCAACGTATTTAGTTCCAGGGACCACCCAGAAGCAAAATTTTAGTTACAAACATTCGCTTTGAAAATACTTATATTCAAAGATTTGCACACATTTTCACAACTTTTTCAAAAATAGCAGATCTACAAGCTCGCAACGCGGCACTCGGTGCCGCGCTGTGAGCTTGTATATCTGCTATTTTTCACTGGTTAAATAATTCTAGGCCTAAATGGGTTAAGAACTGCCCTGATCCACTCACTGCTCAACCTTGAGACCCGCCGCGGCGCGTTGCGCGCACGCACACACACACGCACACTCTCTAAATTGCCAATTGCCTAAAGAGTGCCGTTCACGCTTGAAAACCCACGGATTCCTTTACACCACCCATGTTAAATGGAACCAGAACCCTGCACGCACGCGCTTCATTAAAGTTGCTCCTTGGTGGGCGCGGTTTGGGCACAGCGGGGAGAGTTCAGGGGGGGCACGGGGGAGTTGCCGGCGAGAGCCGACTAGAGATTGAAACGCGCACCGCCAGACACATTCAGGCGAAAACGCACGCACGCACGAACACATACGGTACGCGCATGCAGCAACACAGCCAATTTAAGAAGAGAGAAAGAGGATCAGGTATAATTGAGAGAGTTGGCTGAGCAAGTTTTGCCAGATGAAAGCGGGCAGGATTAAATGGCTGGTGTGGATGTTGCAGTGTGAGGCATTGGTTCTCAAGCTGATCAAATTGGACACCACGTCTGAAAATATGTTGTGCCATCGACCCCCGGGAGGAGAAGATTTGTTTAAAAAAAAGTTTCTAAGTCAGTTAGTTCTCAAACTGTCTCATGCCAGCAAGAGCCCCCACATTGATATTGGCTGGGGTTAAAACCACCATAACTCCATAACTTTAGGAGCTATACAGGCTCCAAAACTTGCTCCCACGGATTTCCATTTTCATTCAAAATGAACACTTCGGATTCTTCAATCGTACTTCCGGGTTGTCGGATTGCCTTCAGACTTCACCCACACTCTCTGAGGGGTGTGGAGCTCAATGGTGCACACCGGAAGTGGCTCTGTTCTAGAGTTCTCTAATTCTGGCCTCGGGCCAGCCCAGTTAGGGCCAGGCCTTCATTTTGAGGCCCGTTGAGAACTCTAGCCTGTTCACTTCCGGTTTTACCAGGAAGTGGTCATGTTGACCCGGAACTCTGCCTCATCCCCCAATCTCGGGGTAAAAGGAACGCTAAAGACTGGAAGTATATCGGAACATCGGAACTGGGTCAAAGTGCAACCTCCCGAACACACAGGCATGTCAAACCTTTTTAAGGGGTCATTTGGAACCCCAGAGGAGCCTGTGAACTTTGAGACCCACTGGTGTAGCAAAAAAACATAATACCATTATGTTCAATATGAGGAGAGCGAGCCATTGTGGGTGTTTAATTACTCAGAGAGCGAGAGGGTAGTACAAATACATGGTACATACTAAATACCATACAAATACGATACATGGATCGGGTCCATTTGGTTTCATCTGTACCCTCGCGGAGTTAAATTAAGGATCGCGATGTTACCGAGCGAGTGACACCATTGTCACAGACAGACAACCCAACCAGACAGTTAACTCATTTAGTGCCTCGGACATGAAAGGGTTAATTGTCCAAAGCGCCGTCTAATTTTCTCCATTCGCGGCCACTCTTATTTTGAAGGCCGGAAGTAGATCGAGCTCACAATTCCCACTTGACGATGTTCAAGATTCACCTGTTACTAGTTCCGGTCCAGAGCGTAAACAAAGATCTAAGATGGATGCCTTCATGCTTGTGCTATTTCCGCGAGTAAACATGCCATCCTTGGCATCAAAAGTCTTTTTTCGAGTAAATGGACTCTACAGATCAGAAAATTCATTGTTTTCTATGGGAAGCACTTTGCGTGGTTATGTACAGCAGTACAGTATATAGTTTGACTCATTACAATACTCTTTAATCTTCTACAAAATGACTGAAATCAGTGAGAGAACTTTAATCCATGGCATCTAATCCCCTCAGCCAATGGGAGGGGAGGAGGACGGTTAGTTAATAAGCCAGGGGTTCCAGAACTTTCCCCACCAGACTCCCCGCTCCAGTCACACCTGGGTCCAATTGTGCTTGACAAGCTGTCAGATTTGTCTGACGGACGGGCGGTCTGAATCAATCTGCCGCCGGGGGTCGGGTCGGGGTGCCTCTCGGGTTATTAAATTGGTTCCTTTGTGCCCAGGGCGAGTCAATCCATCACGGGAGAGAGAGAGAGAGAGAGAGAGAGCAGTCGGGACAGACAGAAGGAGCGGGCGGGGCCGGCGAGAAAAGAAAAAAAGAGTGAGAAAAGAAAAAGACGCACCTGCAGGTTGTTTCTCTCCAGACGCATCTCCAGGATGTTGTTCTGTTCCTCCAAGCGCTGCCGCTCCGCCTCCAACTCCTCTATCTTCAGCCTGGACGGGTCGCACGTGCGCACAAACACACACACACACACACGCACACACACCCATGTTTGTGTTACTATACTCGTGAGTACAATCGATATTCAGGACAGTATTTGCAAAATGCAGACAATTTGTCACAAAGCAGATTTACAAGCTCACAACGCGTGGCGACGTGCAGTGAGTGATTGATTGATTGAGTACTTTATTAGCAGTTTGCAAACAATAAAAATAAAGTACAGGAAAATACAGTTCAATACAAGTTCTGCTTCTCTGCCAAGAGGATTTTAATCCCAAGAAAGCCTAGGGCTTGTTTTTGTACTCAATTAATCGAGACTGAGACTGTTATACCGGGTACTCTGACAGTGGGTATACTAATGGGTATTGCATAAAGGGGTTGGACATGGATTCCCTAATTTGCATCGTTCCCAAACGGGTCGGTGGTACCCGACGGGCACCATGTCTTTTAGTAAAATATGTGAGTACTTTTTTTCCACCACTGACAAGTACACACAAACACACACACACACACACACACACACACACACACACACACACACACAGTCAGCCATCATGTTAAATGATGAGTGGCCTCTGTGTTGACGGCGCAGGCTGACAACAGATCCAGTGGATAGGATGTCAGGACGGCGTGGAGCTAACAGAACCGCCTCGGCTGTGGGCATCAATCTATCTGCTATCTGACAGCGTGTGCGTGTGTGTGCGTGTGCGTGTGCGTGTGCATGTGCGTGCGTGCGTGCGTGCGTGCGTGCGTGCGTGCGTGCGTGCCCTCTACCTGAGTGAGTTGACCTCCTCTCTGGACTCTGCAGAGGCGCCGTCAGCAACAGAGGACTGCTGCTTCTTTACACACTCCAGCTCCACCTCTACCTGAGAGAGAGAGAGAGAGAGAGACGGGAGATAACTCAATCAGGAAGTCCGGTTTAGCATACAGTTTATGAAATTCACACAAAAAATGATTTATCTCGTAATCTAACTCCAAATCATGTTCATGTTTAAAACAAGCTCTTCTCTACCGGCCGTTACAAAAGCACGGATGGCCGCGGTTGTAATTTTTTTTTCTGTTCTGGGAGAAATAAAATGCGATCGTAACGTGGGAGCGGAAGTAATTGGATTAGATTTGGATCGGCGGTGTGTTCGTTCATGGAGCCTTGGGAAAAAGGAAAAAATCAAACCTCGGTTCGAAGTGGAGCGGTGAATCTGAGCAGCTACACCCTGTGTGTGTGTGTGTGTGTGTGTGTGTGTGTGTGTGTGTGTGTGTGTGTGTGTGTGTGTGTGTGTGTGTGTGTGTGTGTGTGTGTGTGTGTGTGTGTGTGCGTGTGCGTGTGTCAGTCTGCACAACAGTGCCCTCTTCTGGTCAACCATAGTCATTGCAGCTATTTATGCTGGACGGGACAGGGAGACACACAAAGATATCCATTGGGAGCGCTGTTCCACACCGCTCAAAAAGAAAATAAAAGAATAAAAAAAGCACAGGCATTTAAATAATTGTTTAATCGCTGGAACTCAATGTGTTAAGCAGGACTTAAACACGCTCCCCGGGAGCGTGTGATTATTTTGTGTGATTAATTCACATTGATTATAAACCACCGTTTGTGTCATGAGTGCATCCACACAGAACACATGAGTGCATCCACACAGAACACAAATATTATGCAGCGGTAAAAGCTATGCTATTCATCTTGGAAACGAGGCAAACGTTTAGTCGTGAATGAAATGAAATGAAACCAGCGATATGGCACCAGCCAACTAAAACATTTTCGTGACCGCTTTATTTTGTCACGTTTCCAGCGGGACAGGGAGAGGGACAGATGGAGACAGACAGACAGGGAGATGGAGAGAGACAATTAGAGAGACAGAGAGAGAGCTAGAGAGACCCAGAGACAGAGAGGCAGAGAGAGAGATAGAGACCCACAGACAGAGAGGCAGAGAGAGAGGGAGAGAGACAAAGAGAAAGAGCAGTGTGTCTGCTGGGGGGAAAACATATCGTTGTTGAGGTGGAAAACAGTGTATGTCCAAAACCGTCATCGTTTTGTATCATTTTAAAACAATTTAAATAGCTGATCTACAAGCCCACAACGCCTCACAGTGTGAGGCGTTGTGTGCTTGTAGATCGGCTAGTTTCACTAGTTTTGGTGAGCGACAACCTTGTATGATGAAGCAGGGATTCACTTTACGAAAAACATACAAAAACAGACAAATTTGAAACTTGGAGGTACGAGGTTTCTGCCCGACAGTGATGACATTGTCCGCGGAGAACTCAACACGAAAAGGTTTGAGAACCAGTGAGATAGAGATCGGACACAAGCGACGCCAGGCAGGCACAGCGACAACAACCAGACATCAAAGCTACTCTGGTCTGTCACAGTGCTGTGTTGTGTCTGGCAGACAGTACAGTGTATGCACTGTGTGTTGATCATCCATGAGCTTCTCACATTGCAGGGAGAGAAAAAGAAAAATCCACATCCGCTCACATTTCAGCCCTGATCTTCTTCCTCCTCCTCATCAGATGGACAGACAGACAGACAAACAGATCAATGCCTTCATGTCCCTCATCAATCTATCCCAGCAGCCCTGCTGTGATGTCCTGTCCTGTCCTGTACTGTTCTGTTCTCCTCTAATGTATCCACCCTGTTCTAATGTGCTGCTTGCCTGACCTCTTCTGTTTCCTTCACTGGCTGTCCTTTCTCTTTGCCCTCTCTCTCTCACTCTCTCGTTCTCCTCGTTTGTCTTCTAATTGTCTTTCATCGCACTTCGAATGCTCTAATCCAGGGGTCTTCAACCGGTTCAGGCCAAGGACCCCTTAGCTGAGAGACAAATGAAGGAGGGGGACCCCCTCTACATGTTGTATAAAACTGTTGTGTGTTGCAGAATTTCATCGATTTCATAGGTAGATTCATAGACTTGTTTGACACCATGTTGGATTCGAGTTAATGTTTGTTTCAGACATTTAATCACTTAAATTGACGATACTTTGTAAACTTGACCTATCACTCAGTACTTGGTCTGCTCTTTTTTTTTTTTACCTCCACACCCAACCTATTTTCCGAAAATAGACGATCTGCAAGCTCTCAACGCCTCGCGCTGCGAGGCGTTGAGAGCTGGTAGATCAGCTATTTTAGGCCAAAGTTCTCCTCAGAATAGGGATGCGAGGGTTCAAGTTGTTAATCTAAAATAGTTATCCTACCACACAAAGATTTGGCGGCCCCCCCTGTAGTAACTCTGAGGACCCCCCTAGGGGTCCCGGACCCCCTGTTGAAGGCCCCTGCTCTAACCATAAAATAATACCCGTAAATCTGACAGCTCTCAATGATTCACGCACGATGGAGCACTTTAAACAGTGAGAAAAACAAAAGAGCGTGGCACTAGCAAACTGCCAAAGTGGAAGTTTAACGGTGGCAGTAAACGAGTTTTTAAAAACAACACAAGTTTAGAATATGGAGATAAGAGGTCTCTGCCTCGGCAAACAAACGATTTCATAGTGTCTGCTCATCCTCGTTGCGACTTGCTCTTAAGACAGGAGAGGTAATTATACGGCTCTGTCCAGACAGGTTGGATTTCATGCGTCAATTCTCATCGGCGCGGCCCGGGGTTGACGTCTCCCCGGCAACAAGGGAACGACCGGCGCGCGCGCACACGCGCACACACACACACACACACACAGAGGCGCGCGCTGTGCTGTGCTGCTGGGAGAGAGAGAGGGGGCGAGCTGGGGGCCAGACGAGAACGAGTCTGTGTGTGTGTGTCTCAGAGATCGAGAGTAAAGTTCCTGATTAGCAATAAATGTGCAGAGCTTCAGGTGTAGCACGTAAACGCCCGACACACAGCGGTGAGACTGTGTGTGTGTGTGTGTGTGTGTGTGTGTGTGTGTGTGTGTGTGTGTGTGCGCATGTGTGTGTGCGTGCGTGCGTGCGTTTTACTAACTGTTTGGAGTTGCAGTTTGAGGGATCCTGCCTCCTCCTGTGCCTTGACTAACTGGGCCTGTGGAAAGAGAGAGAGACAAGAGACAGAACCAGTGAGACAGAGAGAGATTTTATTATAGTTTTCTACCTAGTATAGTTGATTGCAAAATGTTAATACAGCCGTTTAGGCTTTTTAAATGTATTATTCGAGTAGGCATAACCGTATATTTTAAGTGTACATTTACATTTCCATACTTTGTTTCCTTTTGCCACTTGCTGTGGCAATGTTAATATAGGTTTCCCTGTGAGAGTAAAGCCCCTTTGAATTGAGCATAGCAACAGAGGCCATTATGCAGTGCAACCCATTCAAAATGAATGTGTTTTCTACCTGTGACGCCACAAAATGGCCACCAGTTATTCGCGCAGTGCCGCAAATAGAAAAGCCATTTAATAATGAATGTGTGTTCTAACTGTGGCACAAACAAATGGCTGCCACCCTATAGCTCAATTCAAAGACACTATCTGATACTGTCTGTGTCAGGTAGAAACCTGTCCAAAACTGTTACTTTGCGGGATTCAAATTCAATACCAGCAAAAGATCTATAAGCTGAAATGCGGCGTGAGGTACGTTTGATGCTTTTGTGTGACGATGTAGTATGGGCTAGAGCTGGGATCGGGCCCATTTTTTCAGTCCGTGCCGAACCCGTGTCCCACAGTTTTTTTGTCCGGCCCGAATCGACGTCAGAAAATTAATCATTAAAATTCATCATTAAAGTCTGACCCGTGCCGAGGCCCGGCCCTTACATATCCCACCGCTTTTCCCCCCCCCCCCTTCTTTTTTCTTTGAAGAAGCCACTGATTAACAGTGACTAGCAAAGTTCTAATGTGCAGTGCATGCAGCTTGCCTGCTTGTTACGATTATTATGAATATTAAGCCACCCGGTGGCTTGTGAAAGTGTTTAAATAGTACGTAAATTATTAAATAATATAAATAATATATGTCTGACTGCAGTGACTCGCTGGCTGCACACTCATCCTGCAAGTTTCTGCGTCTGGAAAATAGCAAATTCACAACACGTTGCGGATGCGAGGCGTTGTGAGCTTGTAGATCAGCCACGTTTGGCACGGAACACACTGTGGCGACGAAGCATAAGCCAGGCAGGATTTACTTGGTAATGTATGTGTTGGACGGACAAGGCTTGCACAGTACACGGCACACTGTGCACACAACTGTCGCAAAATAAACTTCCAATTCAAGGGACAGTAGTGGGGAACACAGCGCCAACAAGCAGCGAGCTCCCTGCGCCACAACAACACGTTTACCTCAGCGTTTGGGACTTTTATATCTCTGTGCCTGCAGCATTATTAACCACTTGAACCCTAGAGTCCAAATTCTGAGAACTTTAGCCAAAAATAGCAGATATACAAGCTCACAATGCATCGCAGCGGCTATTTTTCGGCAAAGAGCTTTGGAGGGGAAAAGAGCAGACTCAAGTTTATTAAGTATTGACGATTCAAGAGGTTAAATATCTGAAAATCCACATTAACATGAATCCAAAATACACTGATGATTGTGCTGTCAAACAATGAAACTATAAGGAATCTATGATAAGGTTGTGGGGGTCCCTGCTTCATCTCTCTCTCAACTAAGGGGTCCTTGGCCTGAAAACGTTGAAGACCCCTGCTATAAACGTGTGTGTGTGTGTGTGTGTGTGTGTGTGTGTGTGTGTGTGTGTGTACCTCCATCTCGGCGTGGTTGCTCTGGGTCTTGTGCAGGGTCTCCTCAGCCTCGCGCAGCCTCTTGTTGAGCTGTGGTGAGTACTCATTGGGGGCCAGCTCACTGTCATAGGACTCCAGGATGGACCGCATGCCATCACGCTCCTGACACAGACACACACACACGCACGCACGCACACGTTTCTATTACTTGTGAGGAAATACACATTTGTTATACATTTTGCAATGTTTTAAAGCTGGAAAGAAATACCGATCTACAAGCACACAAAGCGTTGTGATGTGATGTTATGTTTTCGGTGCCACGCCACAGACCACGCAACTAAGTATAAATCATGCTTAACCCTGCAAGGCCCAGCGTTGCTTTTTGGCAACATTTTTAAAAAATATATCCACAAGTTTCCGCGGGAGTTTACTGGAGACTATCAGGACCAAACTTCCGGGTTTAACAGCAGACATACAAGCTCACGTCGCGTCGCAGATGCAACCCGTTGTGAGCTTGTAAATCGGCGGCGGAACTTCGGTGCAGACGTTTGCGCAATGCACTATGGGGCGTAGGAAACTCGTGGATATAATTAGTTTTCCTGTTCTTCCACGATTCCGCGATCACGGAATTTATCGCGGAACTCGCGACCACCCGCGGATTTCTCGGCCATTCGCGGACTTTTCTGACGGCCGCGGAATAACAGTCGTGAGTGGCAGCAGAGCGGTGGGAGTAGTTATTATTAATAGTGCGACGATTCGTAAGGATCAAAGCTAGTTCAGGGGGCGGTCCCAAGGGAGCGCGCGCGCGGAGGGGGGTGGGTCACTAGGTCCTGCCCCCCCCCCTTACCCATAGTTCATAGGGAAGTCAGATGGTGGGACTCAGTCTTGTTGCATAGCACTGCTGCTGCTGCTACGCATGGATGTCTCGAAGGGGTTACTGGTTGTTTGTGCTGCTGACTTCTGCTTGGATCGTGTTTTTCGCTGCTGTCTATGCTGGGATCAAGGCAAGGTTGTATGGAAAAACACTGGGATCGTGGATTCGGGTGGACACTGCTGTGTTCTAGTCATAGACTGTAGAAAGGTTCTAGTACTGTTTCAACAAGTTTGTGGTCTCAGCGGATGTTGCTGATTCCCAGCTGATTTCTGCAGTGCAGTGCTGCTGATCCAATGCGGCAGTTGCTGTTGCTAAGCTAATTTTATTGTGCCTTTGTGGGCCATTGCTCTGCTACCGTTCGCTAAGGTAAACTCAGGTACTGTGCTGGTATCAGTGGCCGTGTGGCCTTATCTGCTAGTTGTTGAGTAAGCGTTTTCTCCATTCAGACAGTCAGCCAGGGGCTAGCTTTTGCTGTTGGTGGCCGGCTAGCTATAACTTCCTTACTAGTAGTTATTAGCTGGTAAAACGGCGTGCTATTCACATCCAAAGTACAAGTAATGGCCCGTGTGAAATCGTTGCCCCTATGAACAGTAAATGACCTAATTCAGGAGGATTATTTTATGTAGGTTGCGTGTGTCCGTAAACAGCATCTACCTAACGTCTAGCTGCCCTCATTTGTTCCACATATTTTGTTATCGATGATGCTGTCCGTTCTGCTACTGTATGAGCTATGGTTCATTCCAGCCATGAGCTGTTTGTTGATAGTCGGCTAGCTTACAACGCAGGACGCATGTAGCTAAAGACGTTGGCTATCGAACTGTAATGACTCTCAATCTGTCTACTCCATGGGAGTTGCGTGTGTCCGTAGTCAGCATCTACCTAGCATACAGGCTAGCAGAGGGTAACGTCACGAAGCGAAGGGTTGCGCATGTTCTGCGCATACTGAGCACAACGGGTAACGTAGCTCTAGCATTCAACCTCCTTGGCACGTGTCACTTGGTCCTTTAAGAGTCTTTTCGTTATTACATTATTTTATGTGCACGCGCAGTTTAATAAGGTAAGGATGCGCATGTACGATCAATGGCTATGCTTCACTCATGCCTACTATAAAAGCTAGGTTGTGTTAGTAGTAAGAATCGTGGTCACGTCGGGCCAGTGGAAGTTCATTTATTCAGGCTTCGTTGTAGCTTGTTTTTTCTATTCAGTCTATTGTGGGCGTAATGCATTACGTCTGCCTCTCCTCGGGTTGTGTGGGGTGTGTGCGTGTGGTTTTATGTAGCCCATTCAGTCACGCATTGTAGTCTGGCCGTCATAGCATCCGCTTATGAGTGGCAGTTGTTTTCAAGGGAGTTGCGGGTAGCTACAGCTAAAAGCATCCCCGTTGTCCCCGTTGCGTCATAGATCCTCTACTCTAAAGGCTTCTTGTAGCCCACCCCCACCTCCCATCCTGCTAATCATTCGCTAAGCAGCATGTAACAAGCTGCAGCGCGTCAGGCTTTCCTCTCAGTTTTAGGGTTTGACAGGCTCTATAACCAATGTTTTGTTCATGAGGATTTTGCCCGGTTTCAGTTAATGCTAGCTTTACCCAAGCTGCGGCTGCCTGCGGGCATAGCAGCCGATAATTACTGCCGATGCTACTCTTGGTAAAAACGCTAACATCTGTTTATGTTTGCAGCTCAGGTCGGAACTGCCACGCGTCTGTTGCTAACATCAGGGCGGCTTCAAGTGTAACAGTGTTAAAGGTGAAGTCATTGGATATTGTCCACTATCGAGCGGCCGTATTTGTTTCAATCTAGGGTTATAGTTTGGGATCACCGCGTATCGCACTGCATGTCCTTGTGGTGTTTCCGTAGCTGCGGCACTCAAGCTAATAATTACAGCTAAGGCTACTGCTAGTGAAAATGACGAGTGTTTATCTTTACCATCACGGTAAAGCGGCCACAGGACTGTTGCTATCATGTTCACCATTGCAGCTCCAGGATAAAGGCTGCTAACGCCATGCTTTCTTTTCAGCTTCAGGCTAAAGTGCTACATGTCTGTTGCTAACATTACTTTATCACTACAGATCCATGCCGGAGCTGTGGCAGCATCATGTTATTATGGCAGCTTCAGGCTAAAGTGCTACAGGTCTGTTGCTAACATTATTATGTCACTACAGATCCATGCCGGAGCTGTGGCAGGCCCGCTACTACAGCATCATGTTATCATGGCAGCTTCAGGCTAAAGTGCTACAGGTCTGTTGCTAACATTATTATGTCACTACAGATCCATGCCGGAGCTGCGGCAGGCCCGCTACTACAGCATCATGTTATCATGGCAGCTGCAGGCTAAGCTGCAACATGTTCCGCTAACAGTGTGTTTTCTTCATAGCTTCGTGCTGCGGCTGCTACATGCCTGCTAACATCATGTTTTTCAGATTCAGGCTGGAGCGGCGGCATGTATGTCTTTGCAGCGTCATGCCGCAGCCGCTGCGTTTTTTCTATTAACATGTCATCTCTATAGCTTCGAAGGAACCCGGGAACAGCAGTTCCAGCACCAGCGGCGGGAACTCCATTCCTCTCACCAGCGACGGCTATCCCGGAAGCATTGTGGAGCCAGACTCTAGAAGGTAAATAGCGGCGCATTTGCTTGTTCGGTTCTGTTGGGGTGTCAGTCGCTCTCCAAGCTGGGAAATAATGGGTAGCCATAGTTAGATAGCAGTACATTCGCTCGTTCTGTTTGTTGGGTTTTAGCCGCTCTCTTGCATTGCTTGACTTAAAAGTCAAGATGTGGTTTGGGTTGAGTTCTTATATGTGCTTCAGCGGACTCTACAGCAAAACTAACCCACTTTTCCGTCCTTTATTTCCATGCCGAAACACCTGGTCATCCGCCTGATGTCTGCTCCCGACGCCGGGCACCCATGACACGCACCTGGTTCGGCATAAAACCGAGAGCTGCGGCCTGCCCACCCAGCTGGCTGCCTGCACGCCGCCCCCCCCCGCCCGACAGCCTGTCTCCCAAACCTTTGCACAGCTCTCTCTCTGGACCGGTGCAGCGACAACAGCAGTGCTCCGGGTGCCGTCATCAACCATGGAATCCTTTAGCCATCGGCAGCTATGTCCGTTCATCACACTCTGCATATGAAGTCCGACACGCCCAGCTGTCAATGAGCATCAAGCCCACGCAACTCAGGACTGAAGCGGCCGCACCATTAGCACAGGTTTAGAAGGTTACATTATGCGGTTCTGCTTCAGCGTATACCTGTTAAGGTTGTGTGTTTTATTGCTGCCTCTCACAAGTATGGGTTTATTGCTGTGTTGCACATGTATGTAAAATGCAAAGCAAGGTGTCCTTTAAGGTTACACCAGTACAGTTGCTGCTCTGCTTCGGCGTATACCTGATATATTTGTGTGTTTTTCGTGCTGCCTATCTGCTGCGCTTCACAGGTCTTAAATTAGTGTTATACTTAGTGGCTCCTGCCCACTATAGCTTCGCTAAAAGTAGAGATACCTTCTTATCGCTGGTTGGCTTAGGCAAGCTGCTAGTATTAATACATTCGGTACTACCGTGCTTTTTCCTTGCTGGCTCATTCTAGTATACAATAGCGCTCTAGAGTACTAGAGTCGGTCAGTAGGTATAGCGTAATTGCTCCGGCTCAGCAGTAATCGCGCATTCATTCGCTGTTGCCTTTAGTATTCCATAGCGCTCTAAAGCATTAGGTTAGGCGGTACATAGTTTAGTTGCCCCCCGCTCCGCAGTAAGGTTAAAAGGTATTTGCTTAGATTACAGCCAAGCTGCCTCCTTCGCCGTTGGCTAGCACTGGCATAAGATTATTATTCTGATAAACGGTGCTCACCACTGCTTCTGGTTCTGCTGTCAGTTATATAGTTTTCAGTGATGCTGCTCCCGTTATTCACTTGGGCCGTTTAGCAGTACTGCAAGTTAGATAGTTTCAGTATTGCTGCAAGTTAGATATGTCAGTGCTGCCGCACTATATTAGGCCACTGTGTTGCTGATAGGTTTGCTCGTTCTAGGTTAATTGCATTGCTGCGCTCTCCATATTTCTATCATGCAAAAGCTAGGTGGTTGCTGGGGTGTTAGTTAGGTAGGATGTGAAGCTGTCCGGCGCTGAAGTTATATGAATTAAAAGGTTTCATCGCTGCTTCTGGTTCTGCTGTCTATATATATATATATATTTCAGTGTTGCTGCTCCCGCTTTTCTCTAGGCTGTTTTAGTATGGCTTCAGTCAGATTGCAGTATATCGTTATAGTCAGCAGTACCACCTTCCTCACCGTTGGTTCGGTCTGCCAGCTGCTAATATTCTTACTTATTAATTGCTTTAGCAGTTCTAATAGCGTCTCTCGGCAAGCTGCTAATATTCTTGGCTTAGTAGTATTTTGCTTTAGTAATATTTGGTCCGCCAGCTGCTAATATTCTTACTTATTATTTGCTTTAGCAGTTTAATAGCGTCTCTTGGCAAGCTGTCAATATCTTGCTTAGTATTTTGCTTTAGTAATATTTGGTCTGCCAGCTGCTAATATTCTTAATTATTATGTTGCTTTAGCAGGATTAATAGCGTCTCTTGGCAAGCTGTTAAAAATTCTTACTTATTCCTGTTGCTTTAGTAGGATTTATAGCAATCCATGCAGGCGGTGCTATTCTTACTTAATTGCTTAGCAGTTTAATAGCCATCTATAGCACAGGAAAGGCAGTTCATAGTTTGCCCCGCAGTAATGATAAATTAATCGCTAGTCACAGCAGAGCTGCCTTCCTCGCAGTTGGCTAGCACTGGCATGGGATTCTGAGATTTTGGCGTGCTTTGGGGGTTTGTAGTTTTGGGGGGTATCGGGCCAGGGCTCGCTGTAATAAGATTATGCCCTCGATGCTCATGGTAACATGAGGATCGTGGGTTCAGCGAGCCATGGCCCGAGGCAGAACCCCATGCCAAACCATGCTAACTTAGGCTATAGATTCTATGCTGTCTTATAGTAGAGCTAAGGTAGGCTGCCAATACTATGCGCTTATATATAGGCTTAGATTCTATGCTGTCTCTATAGTAGGGTGCTCAATATGCCATGCTGTGTGATGCTTGCTTTCTGCCTTCATTCTGGTCAATAAAGTATATCTTAACCCAAGTGATCGTCTCCTGAAATAGTGCGACGATTCGTAAGGATCAAAGCTAGTTCAGGGGGCGGTCCCAAGGGAGCGCGCGCGTGGAGGGGGGTGGGTCACTAGGTCCTGCCCCCCCCCCTTACCCATAGTTCATAGGGAAGTCAGATGGTGGGACTCAGTCTTGTTGCATAGCACTGCCCCGCCACCACCCCAGCGCCACCTTCAGGTTCTGCCTTAGATCCCCCTCGGGGGGTATCGGGCCAGGGCTCGCTGTAATAAGATTATGCCCTCGATGCTCATGGTAACATGAGGATCGTGGGTTCAGCGAGCCATGGCCCGAGGCAGAACCCCATGCCAAACCATGCTAACTTAGGCTATAGATTCTATGCTGTCTTATAGTAGAGCTAAGGTAGGCTGCCAATACTATGCGCTTATATATAGGCTTAGATTCTATGCTGTCTCTATAGTAGGGTGCTCAATATGCCATGCTGTGTGATGCTTGCTTTCTGCCTTCATTCTGGTCAATAAAGTATATCTTAACCCAAGTGATCGTCTCCTGAACTACTATTATAAAACTATTTGTACATGGTTTGGCCAGTGGCCACCTCATACAGAGCCTGGGGGAATAGCTTAGCTTCCCTCTTGCTAGTGTAGCCCATGCTATTTGCTGACGCGCCCTAAAAAGTTGTGAATGCTATTTGTTGACGCTCCCTAAAAGTCAACAGTCCCTGCACAGGGTGATTGCGTCAAAAGCAGCGCGACTGCACTACAGCTGGCGGGAGCTCCTGTGTTTTGATGTGATGTGATACTAGTACAGAGAAGAGAGATAAAACAACCACGGAAAGATAAAGATAAAGTTAATAAAGCTTGGAGGTGAACGTCGGGATTTGAGAGTTGAACAGTGAGTGACGTGAGGAGTGAACGAGAGGCTCTGCTTTCCAAACAGTAGGACTAAATAGGAAACAACGTGAGTTGAGAAACTAAATGCGGACAGAAGCGTGAATTATAAAGGAAAAGAACGTCGCGGGAGAAAGAAGATACAGAGAAAGAATTGAAGAAGACTTCGCATTGGAGTGGACACCCGAGGAGAGAAGACCACTCATCTCTGAGTGAGAATTGAACAGAAGAATCCTGACTGTTTTTTTGCACACCCATTCTGAGAAGAGCACGGAGCCACGTTGAATCTCCAACCACAATCAACAGCTACTCTGGTCATTCCCCACTGTCCCTAGTGGTAGCGGTAGGAACTACACCCCCCTTCCTTTGAACTGAGTGCACTCAAACAGACTGAAAGAGATTGGGTACCCATTTTAGTTTGTTTTATTTCGTTTTATTTGGTTATTGTTCATATTGGACGTTTTTGGTCCACTGTTGTATCAGTTAAAAAGAAGAGTACAACGATTTCATTGTTGTATCTGTTAAAAAAAGGAACAATTGATTGATTTTCAGAAAAACAGGAAAGAGATACTGTATAATTTCATTGAGCTCAAAAGAGAAACCTTTTCATTGACATAATTATAAATATAAAAAAGGTAAAAAGTACGTAATTGAGTCTGTGTGTGTTATTCCTCCAATCAGAGAATTGTACAAATATACAGCTGGTCTCCTCATAACCTGGGATCGATATACCACTACAGTTAAGTATTGTCAGAGATACACAGTGGGTTACATAAAGTGGCGAGCGGAGCCAGGATGCTGGCATAATTCTCTGATCAGAGGAATTAACATTCATTTTCTTTATAACAATCATTTCAATATTCGCAAACATGGAATACTGTAACCTCTTGGGCCTTCATGGGCCAAGCTGCCTTCTTGTATCTGGTGTTGATGAAAAATATTCAGCTGATGATGTTGCTGACATGTTTAAGATGCATGGTGACATAATTGATTGTAAGAGAATTCCTAACGGATCAGGCCAGCCCGATGGGAGGGTTCTGGTCCAATACAAAGATGAAAGAGCTGTAACACGTATAGACCCAGATGTTTTTGCCACGCCATTTAGTCCTCCTGATGATCCTGGGGCTTCCTGGCAGGTCGCTGCTATAAAAGAAATAACCAAGGAACCCGAGGAACAAAAATATTTAGACGAGCAAAAGTTTGCTGCCGCTGTCGCAGGCCTAGACAAGAGCCATCTGATCCAAATGCTCCAAAGTCAACTTTCCAGTCTTCAGATGAGTAGTGATTCACCAAGTGACCAAAATGTAGGTGGCAATGTGCCTAAGTCACCTCAGGAGCCGTCTGATTTAGATGAGAACCTCATCAACCCCCCCAGTGTTCAGAGAATGGTCGTTGAGCACGTAATAAAAGCTGAATCTCATTCCTCGCATGTAAGCAAGATCCGCACCTTCTCTGGAAGAACACCAAAGCCCAATGGGGAGGTTGATTATGAAACATGGCGCACTCAAGTAGAGCTATTAATGAGCGACCCATCCATCCCAGATACCCTGAAGTCCAGGAAGATTTTAGAAAGCTTATTGAGCCCAGCTAGCGATCTGGTTAAAAGCCTAGGCATCGACTCCCCACCTACACTGTACCTCAATCAGCTTGATGCAGCTTTTGGGACCGTTGCTGATGGAGAAGAATTGTATGCAGCCTTCCTGGGTGCAAGCCAAAACACTGGGGAGAAACCCTCTGACTTCTTGAACCGCTTACACCTGATGCTCGGCAGAGCTATTGCCGGGGGAGGCGTGGCACTATCCACTGAGGGGTCGCAAAAGCAACTCATCAGACAATTTTGTAGGGGCTGCTGGGATCAGGCAATGCTCATTGAACTCCAGCTTGAGCAGCTAACCCCCCCACCTTTTCCTGAGCTGTTGCTACTCCTCAGGAAGCAGGAAGATAGACGGCTGACAAAACTAAACAGAATGAAGAAGCACCTTGGAAGTGCCAAAGCTATGTCACACATGCACACTGTCTATGGCCTATCCCACCGTGAAGTGGAGTCAAATGAAGCTGTTTCAAACCCAAAGGCAGCCAAAAAGACTCAAACTGAGACTCAGAAACTCACTCAGGAGGTAGCTGACCTGAAAAAACTGCTCGCCTCTTACCAGTCAGCATCAAGGCCCGACGAACCGCACCAGGCAGAGAACCTTAATGAAAATATTGTTACAGGGAGCTGTATGGTCTCAAATGTGACAAGTCGCAGGATGAACACAAATGCACCCAACATGCCCCGAGCCTGGTTCTGTTTTAGATGTGGAGAAGATGGTCACATTGCCGTCTCATGCGTAAACGAGCCAAACCCTGATGCTGTACGCCAGAAGAATCTTCAGCTCAGAGAAAGACGCGACCAATGGAAGCTGCAACACCAGGGCCAGACAGATTTCTCGTTAAACATCTAGTGGCTCCTGATGCGGGACATTCAGAAGCCACGTACCCCACCCTATCTAGTCCCATGTCACTTGAGATGAAGGTGAAAGTAAGGGCAGAACAATGCACACAAACAAGCTCACCTCACGGCTATAAACCCTTGCCCCATGGTCTTGTAGGGCCACGCTACACCACGGTTGTTCGTGTTGAAGGCAACCAATGTAATTGTATTCTAGACACTGGGTCGCAGGTTACTACGGTTTCAGAGGCCTTTTACTCAGATCATCTCTCGTCCTTCCCTGTTGAACCTATTAATGGACTACTTGAGATTTTGGGTGCTGGGGGCCAGCGCGTCCCTTACTTAGGTTACACACAAGTCCTTCTATCATTCCCAAAAAGTGTTACCGGCGTAGAAGAAACTATTTCTTCCCTGATTTTAATGGTGAGGTCCCATTACTTGTTGGGACCAACGTACTTGACAGATTGTATCAGAGTGGAATTGAACGAGAAGGGATGAAATTCCTACGAGGGGCCGAACTCAGTACTGAATGCCTCACGCTCTTCCAGCACATTGCTCAAACTCAGAGTGAAGAAAAGGAAGCCAGGCCAGTGAAGTTGCTTGGGCGTCGCCCAGTCATCATTCCAGCAGGGCAGAGGATGTGTGTAGCAGGAGGTGTAAGAGTAAAGACATCATCACCTCTTACGTCATTTGTGACAGATTCCCCTGCAACCTCCCTTCTGCCAGGTGGTGTCTTCCTTGTACCAACACTATTGGACATCCCCTATCAATCTTTCAGCAAGGTCCCTGTTCTGATTCACAATGTAAGTTCACACGACATCACCCTGCACCCAAAGTGTGTGATAGCGGAGTTGATGATGGCACAGTGTGTGATGCCTGTGAAATCCGATGACACACCCATAACTTGTGGCCTCCAGACAGTGGAAACAGAGGCCCCACTTCATGATAATATATCATGTAGCCTGGAAAATTCCCCCATTTCACTTGAATGGAAAGGACGCATCACAGAGAAGTTGAATACCATACCTGAGGTGTTCGCAGTTCATGACTCAACACATGGTTGCACCTCTGCAGTCAAACACAGGATAAGACTTAAGGATGTAACCCCCTTCAAGGAGAGGCCACGGCCTATTCACCCATGTGATAGAGAAGCTGTTAAACAACACCTTCGAGAGCTGCTGGAGGCAGGAATCATAAGAGAATCGGAGAGCCCGTTTGCGTCCCCTATAGTGGTGGTGAAAAAGAAAAATGGAACGATCAGACTATGTGTGGACTATCGGAAACTGAATATGCGCACCATCAAAGATGCTTACGCTCTCCCAAACATTGAAGAAACCTTCTCAGCCCTCAGTGGGTCCAAATGGTTCTCTGTTATGGACCTTAAGTCAGGCTATTATCAAGTTGAGCTTGCTGAAGAACACAAACACAAGACTGCATTCACATGTCCGCTTGGTTTTTATGAATTTAACCGCATGCCACAGGTTGTAACCAATGCACCATCCACCTTTCAGCGATTAATGGAGAGATGTGTGGGAGACCTGCGCTTGAATGAAGTCTTGGTCTTTCTAGACGATCTGATTGTTTTTTCAGACACCCTGGAGGAGCATGAAAGCAGGTTGATGAAGGTGTTGCATAGGCTCAAAGAATATGGCCTGAAGCTGTCCCCGGACAAATGTCACTTCTTCCAGTCCTCTGTGAAATATTTGGGCCACGTTATAGATGCCGATGGCATCCACACTGACCCTGAGAAGATATCGGCATTGAAAGACTGGCCTAGGCCCACTAATCGTAAAGAGCTCAAATGTTTCCTAGGATTTTCTGGGTACTACAGACGCTATGTACAAGGCTATTCAAAGATAGCGAAGCCATTGAATAGTCTCACTGCAGGTTACGTGGGCCCCAGGAAAAGGGGAAAGGCATATAAGAAACCGAGACCTCAGGCTCCATTCAGCCAAAGCCAACCCTTTGGAGATGAATGGACAGAAGATTGTGAGACCGCTTTCACAACACTCATCGATAGGTTGACCTCAGCACCCGTGTTGGCTTTTGCCAACCCCAATCTCCCTTATGTTCTCCACACCGATGCATGTGGGGAAGGCCTTGGTGCTGCCCTTTACCAGGAACAGGAAGGGAAACTAAGGGTCATAGCATATGCCAGCCGAGGGCTGTCCAAAAGTGAACGCAACTATCCGACACACAAGCTTGAATATTTAGCACTAAAGTGGGCAGTGTCTGAGAAGTTTCATGATTATCTGTACGGTACAGAATTCACGGTCCTTACAGACAATAATCCTCTCACGTATGTGTTGACCTCTGCAAAACTTGATGCAGCTGGCCATCGCTGGCTTGCGGCTCTGTCAATGTACCATTTTGACATAAAGTATCGGCCTGGTAATACGAATCAAGATGCAGATGGACTGTCACGGCGTCCCCAGGACCCCTCACAAGATGATGATGCTTTTCTCAAGGAGAAAGAGAGGATTGAGGAATTTCGTCAACGTGTGTTGGACAGGAGCCACAATGTACTCTCAGAAGACACCTTCACTGCCCTCTGTAACAGACACTCTGTGAGACTGAATCTCTATGAACAACCCCCCGAACCCCCTGTCTTAGTAGAGTCCCTAGCGGTGGAACCCTCTGCCATTCCCCAGAGTTACACC
Organism: Nannobrachium achirus; assembly: GCF_963921795.1. NCBI lineage: Eukaryota > Metazoa > Chordata > Actinopteri > Myctophiformes > Myctophidae > Nannobrachium > Nannobrachium achirus. Next base: position 16,020,464 of record NC_137812.1, read on the forward strand.
TGCCTTACTCAAGGAACTGTCCCAGGGATGACTCCAGAAGACTGGTATACGTCGCAAAGGGCAGATCCATTCATAGGTCGTGTCATACAACTGGTTGAGAGAGGCACCAAACCATCATTTAAAGAGACTAAATTGGAACCCCTGGACGTGAGGTTTTTCCTCAGAGAGTGGAATCGGCTTGAACTCAGGGAAGGCGTCCTGTTCAGAAGATATATGGACAGAGGAACTGAAGGCTACCAGTTAGTCTTGCCAGAGAAGTACAGAGCCAAGGCACTTGAAGGTGTTCATGATGAAGTGGGTCACCTGGGTTTTGAACGTGCCCTCAACCTGGCACGGGCCCGATTCTACTGGCCTAAGATGGCTCAGGTGATCAATGAGAAGTGTCACACATGCGAGAGGTGTTTCCGGAGAAAAACCAACCCAGAGAGAGCTGCTCCAATGATGAACATCAGTACCAGTTACCCTCTGGAATTGGTCTGCATGGACTATTTGACGATTGAACCTGATGACAGAGATACAAGAAACGTGTTGGTTATTACAGACCATTTCACCAAGTTTGCCGTGGCCGTTACTACAAGAGACCAAAAGGCAAGAACTGTGGCTAAAGCACTCTGGGAGAACTTCTTTGTTCATTATGGGTTTGCAGCTCGTCTCCATAGTGATCAGGGAAGAGATTTTGAGAGTCACACCATCCGAGAGCTGTGTTCCCTGATAGGTGCAGAAAAGGTGAGGACTACTCCCTATCATCCTCGCGGCAACCCTGTTGAAAGATTTAATAGAACCTTGCTCAGCATGCTTGGAACATTGGAGGACAAAGACAAGTGCCACTGGAGAGACTTTGTAAAGCCACTTGTCCATGCATATAATTGCACAAGGAATGACACTACCGGCTTCTCGCCCTACGAACTGATGTTTGGCAGACAACCAACCCTTCCCATTGACCTTGTACTGGGACTCCCACCTCAAAAGAACCATGTCGGAACTCACTCAGAGTATGTAAAGAGTCTTCGAGAGCGGCTGAGGGAGAGTTATGCTCTAGCTGCAGAGAGTGCACGGAAGATGGGAGAGAAGAACAAGACCATGTTCAATGCCAGAGTCAGAGCTGCAGAACTATTGGCAGGTGACCGGGTTTTGGTGCGAAATGTCAACATCAGAGGGAAGCACAAGCTTGCGGATAGATGGGAGAGAGATATCTACATGGTGAAGAGGAGGATCGGGGATGGACCAGTTTATGTTGTCGTACCAGAGAAAGGTGATGGCCCACAACACACCCTCCATCGGGACCTTCTCTTACCATGTGGCTTCCTACCTGTCACCGTCGAGAAGGAAACTGGAAAAAAGAAGCCCTCCAAAGGGATGAGGTTGAGATCTGGGGAGCGGCCAAGGATGGATGGAAGTGCCAATGTGCGGAGTGATGATGATGCTGATGTTGGCAGTAGCAGTGATGAAGAAGAGCTTACATTGATGCACGGCCCAGGAGCGACTGTGATGCGACCCTTCATCGAGACTTTGGAAAGGAGGCTCGAGAGAGGATCTCACAGACTTGGATCAGACTCGGGTCAATCTGGTACCACTGATGGCCTAGAACCTACCTCCGGAAATAACGGCCATGACCGGGAACACACAACCCAAGGGGAGTTCCAAGAACATGTAATGGAGCCTCTTCATGACCCTGAATCTGTGGACACAGAACAACATCATGAACATACTGATGTCACAGCTGTTGAGGATGAAGTAGCAGCGCCTGTCCATCCGCAGCTTCAAGACGAACAGTCAGAGAACATTGACCCGCAGGTTGAAATCAGAAGGTCAAGTAGACCAAGGCAACAGCCTGTCAGGCTGCACTATGACAGTCTTGGAAGACCTTTGGTCTTTGCCATTGCTGCTTTCTGCAAGGGTCTAGACGGCCTAGTCCAAGGACCTGCCCGGTGGCAGACGCATGAAGGGACTCAAGCGGTCTAAGGGGGGGAGTATGTAGCCCATGCTATTTGCTGACGCTCCCTAAAAAGTTGTGAATGCTATTTGTTGACGCTCCCTAAAAGTCAACAGTCCCTGCACAGGGTGATTGCGTCAAAAGCAGCGCGACTGCACTACAGCTGGCGGGAGCTCCTGTGTTTTGATGTGATGTGATACTAGTACAGAGAAGAGAGATAAAACAACCACGGAAAGATAAAGATAAAGTTAATAAAGCTTGGAGGTGAACGTCGGGATTTGAGAGTTGAACAGTGAGTGACGTGAGGAGTGAACGAGAGGCTCTGCTTTCCAAACAGTAGGACTAAATAGGAAACAACGTGAGTTGAGAAACTAAATGCGGACAGAAGCGCGTCGCGGGAGAAAGAAGATACAGAGAAAGAATTGAAGAAGACTTCGCATTGGAGTGGACACCCGAGGAGAGAAGACCACTCATCTCTGAGTGAGAATTGAACAGAAGAATCCTGACTGTTTTTTTGCACACCCATTCTGAGAAGAGCACAGAGCCACGTTGAATCTCCAACCACAATCAACAGCTACTCTGGTCATTCCCCACTGTCCCTAGTGGTAGCGGTAGGAACTACACCCCCCCTTCCTTTGAACTGAGTGCACTCAAACAGACTGAAAGAGATTGGGTACCCATTTTAGTTTGTTTTATTTCGTTTTTGAAAACAGGCCGCAGCCTGTAATAAGTGAAGTTCCCTGGCAATTGAAAGAGAGGGAGCCAGCTGAGGGTGAGAGGAAGGCAGGCCTGGTTTACCGTAACGCTGCACAATCTTCAGCAACCCCGGCTTTCCCCACTAGGGGGTTTGGCCCGCCGTCTCCAGGCAGACAGCCCCCACCAATGGAGCGGAGGCTCTCTCCCCGGCCCAACGTGAGTTTCCCTCCCCCCCAAGCACCCCTTCCTCACTCTCCCGTGCAGGCTCCAGGACACCCCAGGAGTCGTAAATCTTCCCCAGGGGAGCATCCCTTCGATGAGCAGAGGAGGAGCAAGACGGCCTGGGGGCATGATTCCCGCTTCCCCACCCGGTCTAATGAGGAGGGGAGGTCCTTTGGATATCAAGACAGGAGGAGTCCCAACGCGACGGTGGGGAGAAACGGGCCGAATGATCCCCGCAAGAATCAACCCCCCCAAAACGATCACTCCGGGGGGGGTGGCCCATCGAGGTACAATCGAACCCCTGGAGGTCCACCCGGCAGGCAGTATAATGGCAGAGCCGGGGAGTATTAAGAACTACGGCCCTGAGCCCCCCCCCCGGCCCGGTGGATGGAAGACGCTGGCCGTCGTGGGTGACGACCGTATGCCTTGCCATCAGGCGGGGTATGAAGTTTTGAGGGATTACCTGGTTCTCACATTATCCCCATTTCTGAACATTTGGGATTTTCCCTATTCACCTTGAGTAAATCCGTTAATGGCCCTTTTCGCTCTTGGATAAACACACGTTGACTGTGACTCTGACCTTGTCTGTGGGAGGATAGCAGAATCTACAGATTAGCTCGGGGTGTCGTTATCCCCCCTCCTCCCTGCCATTCCCTTGTGTGTTCGAGTCTCCCTTGCAATGAAGGCTTTTGGACTGATGAATGAACATTGTTGTCTCACATGTGGGTCTTGATTGCATGTATGTGTGGTATCTGAAGGGATAATTGATGGGGTCTGTAAAAGGAAGAATGTGAACGATGCTTACATTAGGAACCTCGATGTGTTCATCTGGTCTGATTAAGGAAGCCTGAGTTGTGTGGTGTCGTCTTAATATTTTCTATAATCAATTTGGAAATACAAGAATGTAGTGTCGGGGATGTTTTCGCCTCCCTATTTAGTTTTATTATTTGTGTTAAATGTTTTGTATAATGATTGAGTGTTGGGGAATTTAAGTGGGTTGTGTGGATGTCACCTGTATACCCAATAATACTGTTAAGGGTGGAGGTAGGGCCACGAGGGGAGGAATGTCTAACGTAAACACCACCAGAGTTTATGGCCTAGTGGTAAGAGGATCTCTTAATCCTCTAGCTCCAATTGTAAACAAGCAGGTGGATAAATCTAGAGAAAGTGACAAGGAGTCCCAAATAATCGGCTATTTAAGCTGATACAAAATATGGGACGTGGCCGAAAAACCTTCATTCGTTGACGGACCACTGTTGCGAGAGGAAGTTTGAACGCCTTTAGCGATTCTGCATTTATTTCTAGACTCTGGACGTAGACCTTCTTCCCCTTTTCACTCACCTAGCAGCTCCTAGACCCTGCAGCATAGGCAGATAAGATTTCGGGAGCTATCAGGACTTGAGAATATTCACTTTTTTACCCTTACCCGCTTTTGTTATTTAGCCTATCCAAATACTATTCCCTTCCCTATATATCCTTATTTTACCCTCCTCCGTTACTTAATACGATATATAATTTACTCTTTTATTGAATTTTTACCATTTTAAGGGTTTTCCCCTTTTATCACTTCCCCAGGATAACTTCATCAAACTATTTTCCCCATTTCTTTGATTTTGTCTCTTTTGCCCTTACTAGTTACCAAGGAATAGCATATAATACCGTTACCCTTTGGTCTTTTTGTGATTTTTGTGACTTTTATTCTTTTATCAATTATAAATAAAACCCTGGGATTATTGCACATTAAGAACTCGGCTGGTGCTGTTTTCTTGACTCCTCTAAACTTCTGGTGAGTAATAAACTTATTAATTAACATAAAGTGTTTTAAACCTATGCTATTGCACTGTACTTTAGACCTATGCTATTGCACTGTACCGGTTTCTCGGGTGTTCCCAGCCATACGTAGGGGTGTTTGTCTTGCTTAGAGTGACAGTGGTCCACTATGTTTCAACGGTAAATACTATTGAGAAAGAAGGACAAAGCTGGAAAGTCAACTCTCAACCGGTAAAGAGTCCTGTGTTGTATCTCGGCGAATGCCCCTAAACCTCTGGGAGGAAAGCAAGAGTTAAGCAAGGGAGGTGGAGTCCTTCCCTTGTGGAGAGAGAAGATACGACCGGGGGACTCCAGGCCGGTGTCACCCAGCTCACGCTTGAAGAAGCAACCATAAGAGAGAGGTGTTTTATTGTACAGTGTCTGATTCGGGTTGCAGCCACTGAAAGGGTTCATTGAATTAGCACACTGTGAACAGTTTTATTTGGTTATTGTTCATATTGGACATTTTTGGTCCACTGTTGTATCAGTTAAAAAGAAGAGAACAACGATTTCATTGTTGTATCTGTTAAAAAAAGGAACAATTGATTGATTTTCAGAAAAACAGGAAAGAGATACTGTATAATTTCATTGAGCTCAAAAGAGAAACCTTTTCATTGACATAATTATAAATATAAAAAAAGGTAAAAAGTACGTAATTGAGTCTGTGTGTGTTATTCCTCCAATCAGAGATTTGTACAAATATACAGCTGGTCTCCTCATAACCTGGGATCGATATACCACTACAGTTAAGTATTGTCAGAGATACACAGTGGGTTACACTAGCACTGATGATGGATGGTCCGGTCCCTAACCCACATTCGTTCCTGACAGAAACTGTGTCCTGAACGGTAGGTTCCGTACGGAACCATTGTTTACTTAGATATGGAAGGATGACCTCCCACTTGGGTAATGACGCCCCCTGGCGATCATTCAGAGAAACTACTTCAGCTCCCGTACTAACGTAGGTAGGAAGGGCCTGTCACTCAAACCGGAGTGACCCGCCTCCAGGCTATATAAGCCCCCGGAGGCGGAAGTAACATCCTCTTAATACCACTCTCTGCCACATTCAGTGAAACAGAGGGGCATTACGTGGGAGGTCATCCTTCCATATCTAAGTAAACAATGGTTCCGTACGGAACCTACCGTTTACTGTCAATATTCCAGGATGACCTCCCACTTGGGATTCTTAAACTCCCCTCTAAGCCACAACCTACTCTCATACCCCCACACACCCCTCATACGGGTGAGCACAGCCCAAACGGGCGTGACCCATCACCCAGAAGGTCCCAGGCCCACCGGACCTGGGTGTGAAGGCATGAGAAAATAAGGAGAGACCCTGACAGACCGAAGTCCGCCTCATTCAACTAAATGAAAAGGACAAGTCCGCCTTATAAGTAAGACACACTATATAAGGAAAACACAGGGTCCCCCCCAAAATACCCCAGGTGGCTACATGCCCACCTGTGGGAGGGGAAGATCCGACTCCTCTATGACGTAGAGGAGGCAACTGCACCCAGAACCGAATGCGCTAGCGAAGAGGATTCGATATCCAGGTGATAGTAGGCTGCAAAGGTAGAAGGCGAAGACCAATTCGCCGAAACACAAATCTCCTGAACGGAGACTCCCTTTGCCAGTGCCCACGAAGTAGCCACACCTCTAGTGCTATGGGCTTTAAGTGCCGCCGGCACTTCCACACCCGCACTAGAGTAAGCCAGCCTAATAGCATCCACAATCCACCTCGAAAGAGTGGGTCTAGACACCGGCTTTCTGACAAGAACATTGCCCATTTCCACGAAGAGCTGAGAAGAAGCTCTAGAACCAGCAGTCCTGTCACAGTAGGCCTTCAATGCCCTGACAGGACAAAGGCAATTCAGCCGTTCATCCTCCACCGAGACAAACGGAGGAGGATGAAAAGCCAGAAGAACAACAGGCTCCTTAGGAACCACCATGTTCTTAGGAACAAACTTAAGATGAGGCTTGAGCAACACCTTGAGATCATTGTTCATAAACTGCATGCACTCCGCAGACACCGAGAGAGCTTGCAGGTCACCAACTCTTTTAGCCGTGGCCAAAGCCAGCAAAAGAGCCGTCTTGAAACTCAAAAGTTTCAAAGGCATCCCTACAAGCGGCTCAAAGGGAGCCCGACATAGGCCCCCTAGAACCACCTGCAGATCCCAAACTGGGAACAAAGACCTAGTCACCGGCCTCAAACGTTCAACTCCTTGCATGAACTTGATGACCTCCGGGACTTTAGAAGGTGCCTTGCCCGCCACCCCCAGGTGACAGGCATTAATAGCCGCCAAATACCCCCTAAGGGTAGAAAATGCAAGACCACTTCTCAAGCGGTCCTGCATAAATTCCAGAATTTCCTGGGCTGACGCCACATGGGCCACCACCGGTGGAACACGCGACTCACACCAGTCCTCAAAGGCATTCCACCTTCCATCATAAGACGCCCTCGTAGAAGGCGCCTTAGCACTCTGAATGGTAGCCACCACTTCAGAAGAAAAACCAGCTGCCAGCAGGTTTAACCTTTCACGTGCCAAACCCACAGGTCTAGGACCTGCAGGTCTTGGTGGAAGATCTCCCCCCTGGCCTGACTCAACAGATCTCTGCACTGAGGCAGCTGCCAACCCGGTTCGCAAAGGAGAGGGGCGATCGCCGACCTCCACGTGCCCTTGTAGGGAGCCACCAGGAGCATCTCCAGACCGAACCTCCTGACTCTCTCCAGAGTGGGTCGGATTAAGTCGAAGGGGGGAAACGCGTACAGTAGACCTCTCGGCCACGTGTGCGCTAAGGCGTCCAACCCCAAGGGACACTTCGTATTCTCCGCTGACGCAAACAGGTCCGCCACTGGCTGACCGAACTTGCGAAAAATCTGGTTCGCCACCCTGGGGTGGAGAGACCAATCCTCGTAGCGAGAACCTCCCCTGGACAGGAGATCTGCTCCGCTGTTGAGGAGACCTGGGACGTGTAAGGCCCTGATCGACTTGAGGCGCGACAAGCACCAAACCGTCAATTCTCGAGCCAGACGGTCCAGTGGCAACGACGACAGGCCCCCCTGTTTGTTGACATAAAACATGGCCGTCGTATTGTCTGTCCTGACCAGGACGTGACAATGCAAAATCCAAGGCTCGAAATGCTTGAGCGCCAGGAGTATAGCCATCAACTCCAAATAGTTGATGTGACGACCCCTCCTCTCCAGAGGCCAAAGCCCCTGCGCTGTGCGCCCCTCGAAAGTGGCTCCCCATCCACTGAGACTGGCGTCTGTCGTGATCGACTTGCGGGAAACCACCTCGCCAATCGAGACCCCGCTGGTGAGGAACCCCTCCACCAGCCACGGAGACAGGGCGATCGCGCAGGAAGGGGAAACCGTAACCTTCTTGTACTTCAAGGAGGGCGGGATCCCGAGGGATAACATCCATCTTTGAAAAGGTCTCATATGAAACCTGCCCAAACGCAACAGATGTACTGCGGAAGCCATCATTCCCGTCAGTACCATGCAACTCCTGTAAGTGACCTCCTGGCCCACTTGAAAGGAGTCGAGACATTCCCGAAACCTGTCCACCCTCTCCTCTGAGAGACGGGCCGACATGTCGGATGAGTCCAGAAGGACCCCAATGAATGTAAGACGACTTGCTGGAGTCAGCATGCTCTTGCCGTGGTTGACTATGAAACCTAAGGCCTTCAGGTGAGCCAAAACCACTTGTGTGTGACGCGCCACTTCGTGGGCGGAGCTCGCTGAAATCATCCAATCGTCGATGTACGTCGCCAACCTGACGCCCTGCTGTCTCAGCGGGGCGATGGCTGCTTCGGTCACTTTCACGAAAACCCTCGGGCTCAGTGACAGACCGAAAGGGAGTACTGTGTACTCGTACAGGCGACCCTCGAAGGCGAACCGTAGGAATTTCCTGTGTGGGGGATAAATCTGGACGTGCTGATAAGCATCCTTCAGATCCACTGAACAGTGGAAATCCCCTTGCCTGACCGACCGTAACATGGTGGGTACAGTTAGCATCCTGAAAACGTATTTCTTCAGGTACACGTTTAGTGCCTTTAGGTCCAGGATGGGACGTAGCCCCCCCCCCTTTTTGGGCACCAGGAAATAACGGCTCCAAAATCCCATGCGGGATTGGGTCCTGTCCAGCTCCACTATAGCACCCTTGCTTAGCAAGGAGCTGATCTCTTCTCTCAAAAGATTTGCTTTTAAACCACGCGCCCTGGTATGAATAACCCTGCTCGAAAGCGGGGGTATGTCTGCGAACTGTAACCTGTAACCCCTGGTTATCGTTCGAAATACCCAATGGCTCGGGTTGCATAACTTCCACTGGCGCGCGCAGCGTGCTAGCGTGTTTTGAGCGAGAGAAACCCCACCACTGTGCTTCCGTGACGGCGGAGCTTTTTGGCGGCCGGACCGGAAGTGGGGAACCTGCGTATCCGTATCCGGAACGACCGGATGCGGAGCGCAAGGGTTCAATAGGCCGCATGGCGGAAACACCTTCTGGTTGTACCGCTTGACTAGCGGAGCTATTTTGCGGCGGGACCGGAAGTGGGGAACCTGCGTATCCGTATCCGGAACACCCGGATGCGGAGCGCAGGGGTTCAATAGGCCGCAAGGCGGGAACACCTTCTGATTGTACCGCTTGACTAGCGGAGCTTTTTTGCGGCCGGACCGGAAGCGGGGAGCTAGCGAATCCGTATCCGGTGAAACCGGAAGCGTTCGGTTTTCGCTCGATAGAGCAACAGGAAGAGCAAAGCGATTCGCCTGATAAACAGACTCGCCCACAACTAAAGCATTCTCCCCTGACAGGAGAGGAACTTTTACGTTTAATACCTGCTCTAAGGCCTTTATGCTTGTCCCTTGACCCGGGCTCATAGTAGGCCGACAGAATTTCTGACTCAAGGTTAAATTCATAGCATCGCTCACGCGAGGGAAAATCCACTCGCGCGCATGAGGAACCACATAATTGTTTGACGTTAACATTACTGGTTGCTGATAAAACCTGTGACTGATTAAAGAGTCCTGACGGGACTCCATCATTCTTACAGGAGGCATGCATAAAGGAGTCATATTGTCGACGCGAGGGATATCCCACTCGCGCGCTTGAGGAACCACATAATTGTTTGACAATAACATTACTGGTTGCTGATAAAACCTGTGATTGATTATCGAGTCCTGACAGGACTTCATCATTACTACAGGAGGCATGCACGATGGGGTCGTCTGTGCTAGTGCGAGAGAGTTGGACAGAGACAGACTTTGCTCTTTCAACATATTTATTGTCGACACAGGAGGCATCAAATTCAACATTTTCATTTCCCCGACACGGGGTACAGAAAAACGCCCTCGTTTGGGGGGAGGGGGACCGAGAGACACCTCGGACCCCCGCCCCAGCACAATCCCCCTCTTCCGAGTGTCATTTGCGCTGTCCCCTACCGCGGCCACCGCGGTAGGAAGACTGCTGCCTGCCATCCTTGGACGGGCGGCGCGGCTGAGCGCGCTCGGGAACCACAACCTTGCTGCGGGGCCTGTCAGGCGCCCTGGCTGCAGAGGCTCCCCTGGAGGAAGACGAGTGCTTCTTAAAAGAAGCAGAGCGGCCCCTTTCCTTGACGCGGGAGGAGCGGGACGCCCTCCTAGCTTGCTGCGGTTCTTCCTGTGGCACTGTGGTGGACTCGACAATGTCCTTAGCAGCCTTAAAGAACGTGACTCTGCCCTGCAGCAGCTCCAAACCGCCGCCCATGAGGGTGGTGGGACTGTTCTCCATGTTGATGAGGGATTTATACATCTCCCCGCGAGGACCCACAGGCTTCTCGCCCACGTCCCTCTTAGGCTCGAGGTCGACATAGTCGAGCCAGCGGGCTCTCTCAGCTTGGAGGTTATAATCCATGGACCTGCCCATCCACTTGACCGCATGCCAATTGACCTTCAGCATGATGTCGAATAGGGTGTTTAGCTCCGCAGTGTGCTCCCCCGTGGGCAGACCTTTGACCAGGTCTTTGGTGGAAGCTAGCAAGAGCTGGATAAGATTAAGGTCCTTAGCAGCCAGAGCAGCGGACCGGTAGGCGTTACGAGCCCTGTCCGACTGCAGCTTGTCCTCCAGGACAGTGAACCCCGGCGGGTTGGTGCCGACGGGGCCGACAAACGGCCCGTTTTTAGCCGTGCCTACATCCTTGTACTGGGGTCTGACGGAACCCAGAAAGGATTGTGCCAACAGGTGGTCCAGGTTAGGGCAGGTGGACATGCCTGCCTCCGCACCGCCAACCAAATCCAACACAGAAAAAGGCAGCTTCCTGGGGTCTTTGTGTGTCTTCCATGAGGAATGGAGGGCCTTGGTGAATCCTTTCACCAGCGGCAGCCTGGAGAGGACATACGGGGCGGGAACCGAAGGCTCCTGCCCGGGCATTTCGTCATCATCCTCGGCCTCTTCAGAGGGGAGAGGAGGTGGCAACTCCTCTCCAACTCTGGCAAGAGCTCTCATGTAGACCGTGAGATGATCCAGCATTTCTGCTGCAGAATCGACGTCCTCTGCTCCCGCTTCACCCGCTTGACTGGCGGGTGGAGGGGCAGTGGTGCCTGAGGAGGACTGGGAGCTCCCTGCGGCGTCCAGTTGACGTGCTGGAGCCGCAGGGGCATTACCTTTCACTGTGACCGTGAGTCGAGAACCATCGTCCTCGACGGAGTCCTCCTCCTCCTCGGCCGTGTATCCAGAGTATTCAGAACCAGAACCCTCGCTCTGACAGGAGCTCAGGTCCGACTCTCGCCTGAAAGTCTGGACTGTTTTGGTGATGCTCACGTTGAGGGGAACGTCCCCGACGGTCACATCCGAGCGTTTCTTTTTGGGCACCGCGCCCGAAGGGGAAAAGGCTACCGGAGGGATGTTAGCCTTCTTGGTCGCCTTCTTAGCGGCGACTTCACCAGACCCGCCAGCTCCAGTGACAGTGGAGCTAGCTGCGGTCGGTTGCGCGGCAGGCGGTGTCTCATGTAGCACGGCGCCATCTTGACTTGGAATGGCGCGCTGTTTGCCAAACGGATCTCCGGAAGGCAGCGCCGCACCTTGACCAACGGTGCGGGCCGCCTGGGGAAGGAAAGACTGGGCTGTGGGGTTGAGAGCAGTGGACCCACCTGGTGGAGCGCAGGCCCCGAGGCCTGCCCTGGCTAGGTAGAACCGGTGTACCAGTACATCGTGGTCGTAGGCCACGCAGAAGTCACAGAAGGGTCCTGCTCTCCCCTGAGGACTCAGTGCAGAGAAGGCGTGTGCAACGCCCATGCAGCCGACACAGAGAGGGTGAAGATCCTGTCCGTCGATGAGTCCTGGACAGCCTGGACATTGCCTCGGCAGGAAGGCCAGAGGATCCATGGCGAAGCACTGTAACCAGAGTTAACAAGAAGCAGACGAGCTAACAAGCTAACGGCTAAGGCTAGGCCACGCTTGATTCGGGCAGGGCCTGAACAAGCGGTAAGCAGTGTAGCTAACGTTAACAAAGAGCAGACGAGCTAACAAGCTAACGGCTAATGCTATGCCACGCTTGCTTCGGCGGAGGCCTGAACAAGCAGTAATAATCCTTTGTTATAGAAGGAAATAACCGTCGTTTTAGGACGGGACAAGAATAAGTATTCTTAAGTACGGGTTAATTCAACACTCGCCGGTGGGCGACTCCAATGCCACCGCTTTAGGCTAATGCGCGAAGAATAATAATACAAAGGCTGAGTTTCAACTTATCTGAATGTGATATCGCAGAGAGTGAAAAGAGGATGTTACTTCCGCCTCCGGGGGCTTATATAGCCTGGAGGCGGGTCACTCCGGTTTGAGTGACAGGCCCTTCCTACCTACGTTAGTACGGGAGCTGAAGTAGTTTCTCTGAATGATCGCCAGGGGGCGTCATTACCCAAGTGGGAGGTCATCCTGGAATATTGACAGTAAACTATAGTTCCTCTCTATACCTCTATGGTCCTGAACAATGCTAATGCAGAAGAGAATAAATAAATATTACACCCATACAATATAGTCTTTGCAACAGAAAGTAACTATTAAAAACAATAGCAATTAAAAAATAATATATTTAATATTAGATTTTTATTCTCAAAAATGATTATTTGATTATTCTAACCACTAATTACAGTTAATTGTAGCTATTGCATGAAGGGTTTTACTTGATTTTTAGAACTATATAATTTTTTGCTTGATAACTGGTCATTTTAGGTTGTTTTTTTAATGTCCACGGAATCAAGAAATGTTCTCTGCAGAATTCCGCAGAATCAGGATTGGTCTCCGTGGATTCCTGGGGGGACTATACAATGTCATTGGCCACGATATTTGCATATAAATACCCCCCACAGAGGCTGACATTCACACCACTTAAAGATCTCTGGAGTCCAGAGTCTTGACGAACAACATCTCACTTTTTCACTGAAGCTAAAACCATACAAAAACATTATTTTTTTTTTAAACATTACATTTTCCTGTGATTAGGACCCCTACAACACCATGTGATTTTTGTAGAAATTAATTTGAGTCTTGCAGGGTTAACTCTTAATTCCAACTCCTAAGCCTAACTTCTAAAAGTCTAAATGTCCGATAGTAATTCCAACCTGAATCGTTTCCTAACTGTGTATATCTCTACAAACCACAACCATTTCAACCATAAGACACCTATTATTTTAACTGGGATGGGGGTATACTATTACCTATAGTATACCACTATACTATCTACTATACACACACACTCACACTCACACACACACACACACACACACACACACACACACACACACACACACACACACACACACACGACTGAATACATTACATCCATTGATTCATTCATATAACTACCAAACCAAATGAGCGGGGCATGTTGTTGTTGACACATCTCACTAAAAGTCAAGCGGCGGAACACAATCTCCCTCCGTTCGTCAGCCATGTGATTGATCGTAGCGCTCATGTGTGTGTTTGTGTGCATGTTGCTGCTGTGCCCGTGTCGCGTGTCAACTAAAACGGATCAAAGTCCCCTAATGTTTTCCCTAATGCGTCCTATCGCATTTTACACGATCACTTCATGGCGTGTAAAGCGCGCCAGACAACGCCTGATATGCAAATTAAGCAACTAAGACCGGGAACGCATCTGTCTCTGTCTCACGTAACCACATTAACCATATATATTTTTTAAATACTTTGGCTATTCAAAAATAGCAGATATATCAGAAATATAGCAGAAATATCATAGCGCGGCACCGAGTGCCGCGCTATGAGCTTTGTGCAAATCTTTGAATACATATTATTTTAAAGCAAACATTTTTTTTAAAAAATCTTTGCTTCCGGGGGGTCCCTGGAACAAAATATTTTGAGATGGGGGACCGCGGTCAAATACATAGGGTTCCTTGACATTCAAAGCTTTGAGCACCACAGATAAAGAAACATATCGTCGTTGTAGGGTGGAAACCTTGTGTCTCCAAGTTTCAAATTTGTATGTTTTTTTTGTATGATGAAGCCCTGCTTCATCATACAAGGCCGTCGCACAAAAGTAGTGAAAACAGCAGATCTACAAGCACACAACGCCTCGCGGTGCGAGGCGTTGTGTGCTTGTAGATCGGCTGTTGTCACTAGTTTAAATCATTTTTAAAATGATAAATCCAAAAGGAACGGTTTTGGACATACAAGGTTTTCACCCGACAACGACAATATGTTTTATTTTCTTTTTTTTTCAGAAAACCATTAGGATTTAGAAGACATCGGTAGGTATTTCCCAGGTCTTAACGGGTTAAGCATGAAGCATTGTTGAAAGGCGGGGGGTTCATCTAGGGAACGAGCCAAGAGAAGAAAAAAGAGAGAGAGAAAGGAGGGGGGGGATGGGGGTCTTGTCTTGGTTCCCGTTCCCCCTCCCTGCTGTACCCAACAATCACATCAAATGGCGAGCGCTCCCCCGGTAAACAAACTGGAGCGCTGATGTAATTAAATCAGGAGTCATGACAGACAAATGTGTTTGCAAAATGAAGCGTTACGACGTTATCTCATCTCTGCCGTCAGAGCTGTGATGAGGGGGATGGACCTATAGGGGGCGCCTGACCCTGACTGACACACACCCTCTCTATCAAACACAGACAGACAAACTTCAGTGTTTCTCCTATGTGTATTCAGCAGCGGTGCCATATGCCCCATCAATTAAAATTGATGTATTGTATTTTAAATAGGGCTGTGTGTGTGTGTGTGTGTGTGTGTGTGTGTGCGTGCGTGCGTGCGTGCGTGCGTGCGTGCGTGCGTGCGTGCGTGCGTGCGTGCGTGCGCGCTCTGACTAAATGTCAGTGTAATTCCCGACAGCCTGCTGCTGCTGTGCTGCTGTTGCCTGATAGAGATCAGCCTATTCGTCATACAATATCGCAAGTTAAAAATGTCAGACCTTAAAGCTCACAGCGAGTTTGTAAGTCTGCTATTTTCGATAAGAAGCACTGTCGTGTGGCGAAACAGAGCAGGAGAGGAGACAACAGATAAAAAAGGAAAGTAACTTTAAATGTTACTTCTACTTGCAACTCTTCTTTCTTGTTTGCATGTGAATAATATTTTGAGAGAGGACTTGGGCTGTCCTGCTTGGTCCAGGAAAAAAAAACTGTAAATAGTTGATGCATTCACATGAGGCCAACAAAAACCTTGTGCTTCTTGCCAAATGATATCCCTGCTCTTTGCTGGTAATAAAATGCTTTGAAAACGGACAGTATTGGGTGGGACCTAAACTGAGTTTCCAGAAATGTTTTGGCACCACATACCCAGCAATATAGTGGGGGTCCCCAGGTTGCAGTTAGTCAGGATGGCGGTCCCTCGGTCAAAATCAGTTGAAAAACCATTGCTGTATACTACAGTACTTTCCTTCTCTGTACCTCTGTAACTTTTAACTGCTGAGACCCTAACTCAGATCTTTTTTTTTTTTTTCTTTTTTTTTATCCCACGATTTTGTAACCCATTTTCACCCAGTGCCAATTGCCTATGTAATCCTGGGCTCTGCTCTCCCTCTGCCGTGCCTGGCCTCAGGAGTCCAAGTTGCTTCTTTTCACCTGACAGTGGGGATTTCCCCGGTTTGGACGTAGCGCGTGGAAGGAGCACGTTATTCCAACCAGTTCCTTTCCCCTCCATCAGGCCAGGGGGAGGCATTATAGATTATAGGCATATAGAGACCAGGATTACTGCATGTTTTTGTGAGAGTATCTACCCTAGGAGACACGGGGAGAACATGCAAACTCCACACAGAAAAGCCCCATCACCAACCCCACCCAGGGTGTGGGCGCCGATGACGCGGAGGAGGGAACGCCCCCACAGTGTCCCCCGGTGGGAATTGAACCCAGGACCTTCTAGCTGTGAGGTGACAGAGCTAACCACTGAGACACCGTGCCCCATTGCCCGGACCCAATTGATGACAATAAAAAAGGGAACCGAACTCGTACGGGTCGTGGCCCGTATGCGTGCGTTGTGAGCACATCGTGACAGCCTGTGGCAGCTGTCAATCTCAAAGACGACCCGACTCCCTCACCGAGACATATTAGCATAATTTCCCATAAAGCAGCAAGAAGACTAAGGAAAAGCAGAAAAGAAAAGTTATTGAATGAACAGGGCAGGACACTTGAGCACATAATATAATTATCCCCAAGGGCCTCACTTCCACTTCTGTTGATTATTAAGTTTGTTTTTTAGTCCCACCTTGAACCTCGAGTGTTTGTGATTGTTCTGCCTGATGAGTGGTTCACTGTTGTTTAATGAATGTCAATTATTTTCAAGATGATACGTTTATTATACTGAATACGTAAACTGGAAAGACTTTTCTCATTGCTGTGTATGTGCTCAAGCCTCAGTCATCGGGATATACAGTACATGTTTGTTATTTATTTATGTATTTATTGCGACCGTAGGTCGCATTTACTACCAAAACCTCCCCGGGCTGTCTGTCTGTCAGTGAGTCAGTCCGTCACACTTTTGCCCTGCTCATATCTCCACAACCGTTGCCCCCATCCATGCCAAATTTTGCACACACACTCCTTGACTGACAAACTACAACCTCAAAGGACCCCCGGAGCCCCAGGGACCCCCAGGTCCCTGGGGGACCCCCAGATGTAAAAAATGACCAAATGTGCTCACACGTCACACGTCACACTTTTTCCCTGCTTATATCACCGCACCCGTTGACCCGATCCATGCCAGATTTTACACACACACACACACACACACACACACACACACACACACACACTCCTTGCCTGCCAAACTACAACCTCCAAGGACCCCCGGAGCCCCAGGGACCCCCAGGTTCCTGGGGGACCCCCAGATGTAAAAAATGACCAAATGTGCAAAAATGACCAAATGACCACCCCAACGGGGCTGCTCACGGGGAATTCCCGGGGACCACCGACTCCTGGTGCTCCAGAATGGATGCAAAAGTGGTGGCGCCCCCAGTGGAGGACCCCCTGCCACTGCAGCGCACATAAAATGCCATAACTCGGGCTAGAAGCGTCCGGGAGAGCCAGGGCCGGTACCTATTCGTCCGCCAAGGCAACGCGGAGACCCCACCCCTCATTTCTCACATGGCCCTATTCTAGCGCCACCTTCAGGCCGATTTTTAAAACAAATTTTTGGACACTGCTCCTACAGTTTTTGCCCTAAAATCACGAATATCACTACACAGCATGTCTACACTCATGTCATCAACATGGATCAGGAAGATTTGGGCAAAACACATTTTTGCCCTATTTGTGGAGATAAGCCACCTACGGTCGCTTATCTCCCGATTAGGGAGTCTTACTGGTAGGTAGGTACACAGCACCTTTTTTACTGCCATTTCTAGTGTTATTTATATTAGGGCTGGGACTTGATTAAAACAATAATCAGATTAATTAGAGGCTTTGTAATTAATTAATCAAAGATGAATCACATTAATTGGTATACGATCAAAATTTCCCATACAGTAAGTCGAGCAAATAAGCCATCTGATCGGTACACCTGAAACTTGAGTCGAGTGAGAAAGGTTCTATGATGCAAAAACTAAGCGCTATTAAAATGTGTTAGTGTTTTTAGTCGCGCTAATCTTCTGAAATTAATGAATCAAATTTAATCAGTTAAAGTCCCATCGCTGCTTTCAAATCTCCACCACACGTGTTTTAGTTTTTTTTTTCCAGACATTTTCTCTTGTTGCTGCAATGATCAAGACCCAATAATTTCACTTTCCTATGCATGTATAACAAGATGCAATAAAGACTCTTTATTGCTGACTGGAGAAGGGGTTGAGGCCTCAGTGAGAGACAGATGTGCATACAGTAGACACACACACCAAATGGACCCTGCATCTACCTGCAATAACACCCCATAGTTCCTCTGTTCAAACCGGAGTGAGGGTGAGTCAGCATTTCATCCCTGTTCTAAGGTACGTGTGCAGCTGCTTGAGCTGGCTAATAAACTCAGAGAGTTCTCTGAAGCAGCTCCGCATGGAGGCTGCCAGGGGAGAGACGGTTAATTTGTGCTGCTTTGCGAACGCAAAGCCAGTGTTCTCATCTCATCCCCAAACTACTGGGGTCCCGGCGGAGGCCCAAGGTGCCTGGGTCAGCTCCGGCCAAAACATGTTTAGAGAGAGAAAGAGAGGATTAGAGGATTATGACAATCTCTTGCTGAAGGCAAGCAAAGGCCGGGCGACTTCAAAATCAATATCACCATTAGTTCAAAGTTTTGCCTCGATTTACAGAACGAACACAACGAACACAACGTGGCGCAGTGTGAACTTGCAGATCGGCTATTGTTGCTGTTTTTATACACCGCAAAATGTGCACAACGAAGGAAAATACAAGTAAAGTGGTTAATCAGAGTAATCCAAGTCGATTATTAAAAAAGAAAAGAAATACTGAAATTTAATCGGTTTGGATATGTATTTGGGTTAACTGCCCAGCCCTACGGAAGGCCTAGGTAGATACTGCACAGAACTCTACCTTATCTTTCACCATTACATCCAGACTATTCCACACACTGACGCTCAAAGGGCCCAAAGTAAGTAAGTAGTAAGTAAGCCTTGCCAAGCCCTGAGGCCCAAAAGGCAGTAGGAGCCCATCTCCAATTGTTTCTGTAGCGTGAGGCAGCTTGATGTACAAGTACTCCCCCTGGACATGACGATGGTATGTGGCAGGGACCCAATCCAACACTTGATGCTGAACAACAATCAGGGAAGCATTGGGTCCCATTGGTATGACCCGACCGGGGATAGAACCCCGACCTCCCAGTCTCAGGGTGGCTCTAAAGGCCAATGAGCTGGTACAGCCCTAAAAGAGGGTGGCTAGCCTGGGGGGGGGGGGGGGGGGGGAGAGACAGAATTCATAGATCTAGAACACATAGAATTCATAGATATAGAACACAGAATATGTACAGTACAGTACAGGGTTGGTGGGTAAACCACCGCTCAGTTCACACGGGTGTGATTTTTTTTATCACGATAAACGGTAATATCGATTATTGTCCCATCCCTAAACCCACCCCGGTTTTCGACCAGACAACAAACTTTGAGCTGTTTGTGCCAGGATGTAGGCCGGACGTTGTAGCCGCGCTTCAGTTTACGCCCAGACATGTTTTAATGGGTTTTCGACAAAGCAAGATGTTGGAGCTATAGCTCCTGTTTCAGGAGCACCACTCGAAAATACCAGCAGTTCTCAACCGTTTGAGAGAAGATTTATGTAAAGCAAAAATCAACCCCCCGTCTCCGTCCTCGACTTTGAGCACCGATGCATTACAGGAATGTTACTGGGCCTGATGTGACCTGAACACAATCATATTAGCTCAGAGGCTAGCATTTGAAAAACAAAATGATTAGATGAAGTCAGAGCAACTTAATCAGCTTGAAGTGTCGCTGTTCATTACAGAAAAACAAGGAGCAACAAAGGAAAAGCTGTCTGAATTAATCCTTCAATGAATGAATGGAGTTGGACTGTTTGACAAGACAACAATCCTTGAATTCAACTGTGGTTACTTTTTGCCACTGGAATATTTTGTCACAGAACATATTTTGTCACAGAACATCAGTCTGCTTGGTAAATTGTCCATATTCCATTGATACAGGTTTTCAAAGGTCAGAGGTTCCCAAAATCTTTCAGCTCGAGCCCCAAAAGAGGTCATTTGGGGTTCCCCCGGGGACCCAAAACTCCCATCTCCATATTTTATTTTGTTTATGTATTTTTTCGTAAATGAATGCCCTACTCCAGTGGATTTCAACCTTTTTTCATGTAAAAATAAGTAGGTTGGGAGCGGCTTATTGTCCGTATCAGAGAGGTCTGTCCCCGTTACAAAGCGCTAGACCCCTGGGAGATGGATTGCTGAGGTGGAGCATCACACCTACTGTAGCTGCACCTACAGTATCAACACCCATGGCCTTGTGGTCCAAAGACGAGAGCTATACCGACTGAGCTACCCGGACACAAAGTCAAGGTGCATGCAAACATGTCAAGGTCCATTATTTATTCAGCATTTGAGCCACAGACCACCATTTGATGATTGTGTTGTCGTAGGATAAGATGCAA
>NC_137812.1:16043152-16163152 GCF_963921795.1 Nannobrachium achirus
GGAACACATTAGCCCCGTTTACATGCACGCATCTAATCGTATTAAAAACAAGATTTTAGATAAACCCGATCTAATTCTGCATGTATACACCTAAATAAACCCGATCAAAACCAACACGATTTAAATTCTGATCGGATGCAGAGGGGTGGTCTAGACTTTTTTACGACCCGATCAAAAGGAAAATCCTTCCATGTAAACACCTAACCCGATTAGAATGTGACATGTTCTTTCAGCGCAGGCTTCCTGGCCATTTATTGTGGCACTTTTTGTGATGTTTCACCACATCTATTTAGTTTATAAACGCATTTTTTAATCAATCTATAAATGTGCAGACTATCTGTGTAGCCTGCCTACTTAGTGTGCGTGTTTGCGTGCGCTCACGCGAGTCCCAACTAGACTCCTGTCTCAATTGAGAAGAACCGTAGGCTAGAGATCTTCACAGGTCCAAAAAATGGTCCCGAAAACTAAATGGACCGTCAAATTTTGACCGATTCCGACCTGTTATGAAACAATAATCAAATTACAAAACCAAACCTGAGTGGCCCCGTAACGGTCTCGTCCGATTCCGTCCCATTCCGACGTTCATTCTTTTTTTACAGACCGAAACCCGTGACATGTTGTCCCGAAATCCTTTTATTTCCAAGGTTCCGAGAGACCCGACCATTTAATCATTATTAAAATCCTCTTTTATGTAACTCACTGCAGCCGTGCAGCGTGCTGTTAACTGATTGACAGGCAGAAGAAGGCTGCCAAGGAATCTATAATATTAAGATCGAAACAAAAGTCAGGGATTCCTAAAGGAATACTTATAGGCTACTTTCTAACTACAGAGGTAAGTCATTTTCGGTTTGTTTGACATGTTTAACTTGTACGCGGTCGCGGGTGCCTTCTCATCAAAAAATAGCCGATCTACAAGCTCACAACGCGTCTCAAATCCTGGCAGCAGGCTACGCATCACGTTAAACTGATCCTAGACCAGCATTATCATCTCACTCACACAGCCATTAATTCATCTCGCGGCCTCACGGCTAACAGACCTGATCCTAGGTCAGCCTAAACACAGCACACACGAAACTCTCTCTCCAGTAGTTCGGTGAGAGAAAGAGAAAGATATTCTAGCGCGACTGGACGCTACGTCCTCGTTCATCTATCCTCCTGTGCGTCTTTGCCCAGGTCAGATTGATCTGGCCACTAACTAATTGTCTTCTTGCGATCATAAATAGCCTAAGAAACCACCAGCAAAACATCCTATATTCTTCATCAGATAAATAATATTTAAAGGGGCCTGGGGTAAGTGGATATAGCTAAGAGAGTCAATTTTAAAAGTATTACAGACTTTTTGTTTATTATCGTGAATGCACTTGTCCATGAAGCATAATTATGTTCTATGGGCCGTCGCCCGTCGGGAGCAAATAAGGTTTGTGACGTGATGATGATGATGATGATGATGATTATAATGATAATATAGGCCTAATACATACAGAACAACGCACATCCCCAATAATCTAATCAAAAGAGCATTGCAGCTTATTTTTTCACTTTGGTGGGGCTGTGTATTTGCTTAGGCTCCATTATTATTACTATTATTATTAATGGATACAGGGAAATGCGATCTATTTAATCATTTGCGTCACAACACGATTTAAAAGTGGGCACATGTAAACACCAGATCGGATTGATCTCACCCCATGTATATGTTACAGTATGTTCAAGAAACCAGTAAAAGTTGTCAAGGAGCACTCGTTTTGACGTTCACCACACACTAATCACCACCAGATGGCGACGTCAGCCACTGCTCTGCCATTCACCAGAGTGTATATAAGAGAGTTACGTCACGCTTTGAACTCGCCGCAGACCGGAAGTGTTTACTCTTTATTTACTAGCCTAGCCTAGCCTAGCCTAGCCTAGCCTAGCCATTAGCTCCATTGTAGTCACTTGGACAGGGCGTTTAACGTGCGCTTGCCCAGGCCTTACGGCCTGGGCATAAATATAACGATTGCATTCACCACGGCTTCGTAACTCGCGCGGCGCTCCGCCGGCCGCGCGGCCCTGGCCCGCTCTTCGCGGCCACTCGCGCCTGCGGCGCTCGGGGGCGAAGAGCAGGACCAAGGTCCGCTGGCCTTCGCGCCGCTTGGGGCTTCGTGGACCCAGGGGGGCCTCGTAACTCGTTTGGGCTTCGTGGATACAGGGGGGCTTCGGTAGCCGCTCGCAGTGTCGTGGACAATAGAGCGGCGCACCGCCTGGAGTACGTTGTTGTGGCGACCGCTTGCTCCGCCCCGTGCCGCACCACGAGTGCTCCGCGTCTCGAATGTGCTGTTTCTCTAATATACTATGACATATACACTTGATCCAATACCTTCAATCGGGTTTATTTAGATCAGATTGGAATGAGGCTGTCATGTATACACAGCTATTGGTGCGCATTATTTTGTAATTTAACTATTGAAAAATAGCAGATCTACAAGCTCACAGCGCTCACTGCTATTTTTGTCAGTGGTGCTCAAACTTTTTCATGTGATATGTATTTGGACACGGACCCCTGTCTCAAAATATTTAGTTCCAGTTCTGCTATTTTTCAATACCTAAAGTATAAAATAATTAAGGGCCCCTCCACCTTGGGCCCTCATAACTCAGTCCCCCCCCCCTCCTCCCTTGTGACGCCCCTGCTCACATTCCTCCCTGAATGCTGAGCATCAATCTCCTGGTGTGTGTGTGTGTGTGTGTGTGTGTGTGTGTGTGTGTGTGTGTGTGTGTGTGTGTGTGTGTGGCGGCGCTGCTCAAAAAAATGAAAAATAAAATGCCCGTCAGGCAAGAATGGGATCTGCCAACTGAATCTCTGTGGCCAAGCTGAACTCCCCCCCCCCCTGCCCCCCAACTACCCTCCCCTCCTCTCAAGCCGTATAATGTGCTTTTAGCCCTTCTTAGATCTACGATGACGGTGGGTGTGTGTGTGCGTGCGTGTGTGTGCGTGTGTGCGTGTGCGTGTGTGTGTGTGGATGTGATTTGTGTACTGGTGGAATGAGCATGTTGACCTGGGGAATTACACGCCAGGATGGAGAAGAAAAAAAAAAGAGAGAAATCGATAGATAGCAGAGAGAGGCCCGATGGTCAGCAACCACTCAGGATGGAGAGAGGGGGGGGGGGGGGGGGGGGGGACACACAATGCTACGACTTGATGTGACCATCTGACACCACACTGGAGAGACAGAGAGAAAGAGAGACAGAGAGAAAGAAAGAGAGAGAGAGAGAAAGAGAGAGACTGACATCCCTGCAGATAGGGGGCGTTATTCCCCTTGGGTCACAGTGTTATTGTGACCGCGAGGTCACGTTAGTATCACAACGTCCACCTCTTGTCCGTCACGGACCGTCAGTGATTGAGTGAGTGGTGTCACGCTAATACACAACATTTACAACAGGGGCATCATGTGTTCCCTACAGGCATCATTCCCAAAGAGCATCACCCTGCTTGAGCTAATATAAGTGAGCAATCTGTGTCTGGTAGTTTATGTTGTTCACAAACAGGCTGGAAAGCTCAGGGCAGCGGAGGGATTGATTAGAACCTGAAACTGTCCATAACTGGGGTTATAGTTCAAGATGGAGTTGAGGGTTATGGAACAAATGCTGTCAATGGAGATCTCACAAAATATAGATTGTTGTGCTTGCGTGCGTGCATGTGTGCGTGTGTGCGTTACTTGGGAGGGCCAAATATCCCCAAGTGACAATAGACATTTCAAAAGAGAAATTGTAGTTTTATTTTATTTTTTAAAAGAAAGGATATTTAGAGAATTAGGAAAGGATTCAGGTTTGAGATAAGTTTAGACATGTCAAGGCCTGTCTATTTTTCTTTCTCCGAAATGTTCGGTGAGTTGTGTTTTCCGACGTGCAAATTTCGGAACTCTCATTTGGTCTAATGCTTTTCAGAAGTCGCGAGGGACATCATTTTATGGTCGATAAAGGACCTTTTGACCGAAATCTTCGGTTTCGGTCGAAGTATGGACAGCTCTTAAGAAGTTAGGCTCAGGCATTCGAGAGATAGGGTTAGTTACTTAGTTGTGAGCTGGTGTCTTGACCCTAAAAATAGGATATAAAATCACTGTCTTTGTGCGTGCGTGTGTGTGCTTGTTTATAGGTGTGTGCGTGTGTATCTGTGCGTGTATGTATGCATGTGTGCGCGCGCGCGTGTGTGTCTGCGTGCGTGCATGTGTGTGCATCCTACCTTGGTGAGCAGCAGGGTTCTCTTCTGCAGCCGACGCACCATGGCGTCCTGAGACTCCCTCTTGTTCTTCTCCTCCAGAGCCTTGGCCCGCTGCTGAGACAGCTCCCCCTGGAGGTCTGACTGACCACGCTCCACAGCACGCACACTGAGGCACGCACGCACACACACACGCGCGCACACACACGCACACAAAAGCACACACAAAAACAGTCATGAAGTGAATGGAAAAGGGTGTGACTTTGCTGTGTTAACGTCATTCTTTTAGGTTGGTTTTGAGTTTGGGTCCCAGGGACAAAGTTCCCAAATCGGAGCCACTAGAGGTACACAATTAGTCTCTTAACACATGCCATGGTTACCAGGTAAACAGGTGCCAAATGGGGGCTTTTTTTGGTGCCAGGTGAGCAAAAACACTACATTTCCCATCAAGCTTAGCGGCCGATCCGTCCGCGAGCATTTCCTCATTCAGATTGTGTCTCGTGGGCTCCATTCTCTGCACTGTTTCAGACCTCTATAGATGATCCATTGAAAACAGGATCCATGTTATCGACTCAAGGCAACGTCAGCTTCGCTCGCGGTTTGGGTAAAACTTCACCACGCTAAAGATCACATGTGCGCCGATGTTCGCGAGCACAATGCAGACGCATGCGCGCTGATAAGTTCAATGCATTTAACAGTGGCGCCCAGGATTTCCCGGTCATGTGATACCCTGTTGCATTTTGGGAATTCGAGTGTTTCTCTTCAAGGGCGGGCTCCTCATACAGTAAACTTCAGCTTACTGTAGATCAGAGGTCTTCAACAGGGGGTCCGGGAGTTACTACAGGGGGTCCTCCAAATCTTTGTGTGATATAGAAACTTTTTTTTCCCTCCTTTTTTATATAAACCACCCTAGTGTCCAAATTTGCAGAACTTTAGCCAAAAATAGCAGATCTACAAGCTCACAACGCCTCATAGCGCGAGGCGTTGTGAGCTTGTAGATCGGCAAAGAGCTTTGTTAAATAACTGAAAATCCACATTGACATGAATCCAAAATTCACTGATGATTGTGCTGTCAAACAATGAAACTATATGGAATCTATGATAAGGTTGTGCAGGGGTCCCTGCTTCATCTCTCTCTCAACTAAGGGGTTCCTTGGCCTGAAAACGTTGAAGACCCCTGCTGTAGATTAGATTACTGTACAACGCATCGAGGGCACAGGGAGACATCAAAGAGTTTGACACGTCGGCACGCCGTGGACCTCCTGCAGAAAATCTCGCAAACGTCCACTGTTTACTGGTGCTATAGATCCAGCCAGAGTGTTGCTGGGACTGAAAATTATTAAGCACATTTTCTCCTGATTTATCACTAAAAAAAAAGGCATTTTAGTATTCTGGAATACTGTGTGGCTTGTGAAGACCGGGTCCAATATTTAGTTCAGTGATCATGGGGCTTTAAAGAATGAATGGTTCAGATGCGGTGTTCACGTTCACTCTCCCATTGGAAAGCTGCTTCCGGCAAATAATAAATGTAACATTTAATTGTTATTTTATTATTTGACGCGCAATGGTGTCATGCTAAAATGTTTAACAATTGTTTCACATTTTTTAACGCATGAAGCCTTAAAAACAAACGGAAATGTAAATTGTTAATCCATATGTTCCAATGCTCGATGGCAAAAACACAATTGAAGAGTTAACCGCAATTATTTGAGTGACAATTAATAACCGTCAACTTAAATTCTTAAGTGTGACAGCCTCACCCCAAACACACGCACACGCTCACGCGCACACGCACATCTGTGATATTTCTTAATGAGCTCAGTACACTCATCAGCAGGAAGAAGGGAAGCTTGTTAGCTAATGAAAGCTGCAGTCTTCTCTCCTCCGCACTGAACTGCAGTGTGAACACACTCAAAGTGCACGTGCACGACATGACCTCCCACACACACACACACACACACGCGCCTGAAAACCGCACCCACGTAATTAGCACCCTATGTGTGTGAGTCTCCCTCTCTCAGTCTCTCTCTCTCTAGCACTTTGTTTCACAAGCACACAGTCACACATACACACACACAGTCTCTCGCTCTGACACAGATGAACACACATACACACACACACACACACACACACACACACACACACACACACACACACACACACACACACACACACACACACACACACACACACACACACACACACACACACACACACACACACACACACACACACACACACACACACAGTCAGAGGGCAATCAGAATCCGGACCGGTTTAATTAACTTTGTTACAATTAAGGAGTTCTCAGTGATGTGCTCTGCTAGATACAGAGAGGGGATGAGAGAGAATGTGTAGGGATGAGGCCGAATATTCGGCACCGAAACTTTTCGGCCGAAAATGGCTAAAAATGCATTTTCGGTTTTCGGCTGGATAGCTTTTAAAACCGAATAGTTGAGCACCGAATAGTGTGAAGGACAGGGTCAGGGGTCCTCAATAGGCGGACCGCAGTCCATGTCCGGACCGCGGCACATTTCTGAGAAATCTCCGCACAGTTGTATCTGTATCGGACTGACTGTGTGTGATGTGTGTTTGTGTGTGCGTGGGTGTGTATGTGCTGATTGTGCTCATTCGCTCAAACACATACACAGGCTCACAAGACACACCCCTACGCCAATTTGCAAGCCCACAAAGCGTCGCGGGTGCAACGTGCTGTGGGCTTGTAGATCAAAGGTTTTCCTTCCCTCCGAGTCTCCGACGCAGTCTGCTCTCCATGCTGCTCCCCCCCCTCCCCTCTCCTCTCCACACACTCATGCCGCTCGCTGCCTTAAAAAAGTTGCTAAAACCTCTTGGAAACCATTGCTCCCACTGGATTAATAACTTAGAGATCTTCTACCTTTGGCTGTTCAATTGGAGAGGACAACAGCAACACATTAATATCCACGATGTAAGGCTCCAACTGCTTGCATTAGACGAGAAATGGTCGCGAAACTCGCGATGCGTGATCATGCGTCTTTAACAATGTGATGTGTCGTCGCATATTATTGCCAGCTATCCTAGGCTGTGTTAGGTTAATAACTATGACTCGTTGACCCTGATTTGACTGGTCATTTGACATAGTCAATCAGCACAGTCAGTCTGGCTTGTGCAGTACGTGTGTCAACTAACTGAATGTCAAGTAATCCTCTCCCCCTCACGCTAAGTTCCACTTTATTTTCCATTCTGAACGACAAGCCTAATATTGCATTTATGCTCGTTTCCAATAATTAAACTATAAGCCAGTGTTTTATTGCTACACAATAAATGTAAATAATGTAGCCTACTCTACATGCATAAATAATTATCCATTCATCCATCCATCCATCTTCAACCGCTTATCCAGCATCAGGTAGCAGGGGTAACAGTTCCAACTGAGATTTCCAAAGTTCCAAATAATAATAATAATAATTAAAATAAACAATTCTAATGATTATAATAAACATACATACATACAGTACATACTGTATAAATGTATCCGCCTTATTTCGCCTTCGCCTTTTTTTCGGACCTGGACCTGTTTCAAAAAAATATTTCTGGACCTTCAAGATTTGTATTTGAGGACCCCTGGGCCCTAGATCATTTTGCAACATACAGTATGTGCATTTGTTGTTGAAGGCCTGGCTGTTACAGCCCTTTGTGTTTACAATAATATTTTGTTGTAGGCCTAGATCATTCTGCAGTTTTAAGCACCTTGTTCTGATGCACTTTTATCTCTGTAGGATACTACAGAAATAGTTGCACTATTTTGACTTTGTTTTATGCTAACATTGCAAAGAGAAAATATTTTATTTTGTTATGTGTGCATTCAAAAGTGAGAAATAAATGTTTTATGGAACCATATGGTGATTATTATTTAAGTTAGGGTTTGCCATAATCAGGTAGCTTTACAACGAAGGTACAGCAATGGTACAAACATTTATTATACAAAATAAATTATATACATGTATTATTCGGCTATTCGGTATTCGGTATTCGGTGGAATGTTTCCAGTATTCGGTATTCGGTTTCGGCCAAGAATTTTGCTTTCGGCCCATCCCTAAGAATGTGTGCACGTGTGTGTATATGCGCGCCCGCGCGCGTGTGTGTGTGTGTGTGTGTGTGAGACAATGCTATACTAGCGAGACCCAAATGTCCCCACAAGTATAGTAGCTTTATGAGAAATAGACATCGTCGTGAGGACCGTTTTC
Organism: Nannobrachium achirus; assembly: GCF_963921795.1. Classification (NCBI taxonomy): domain Eukaryota; kingdom Metazoa; phylum Chordata; class Actinopteri; order Myctophiformes; family Myctophidae; genus Nannobrachium; species Nannobrachium achirus. The sequence goes on from NC_137812.1 coordinate 16,051,571, forward strand.
CTGGACGGCACAAGAAGAAGGTGTATTTTGTTTCATTTTCACAATTAGTAAAACATGGAGGATGGGATCAGGATTACACTACGTTTTAACAGCAGGCAACACCCGGCGACTCTGGGCGATGTCGTCCGAAAGATAAAATGTTTTCATGTTTTTGGGTGACGTTTTCCACTATCGCCTCATCGCCTGAAACAACACACTTTCGGACGGTCGCCCGCTTTTCAGGCCATGGACCCCTTAGTTGAGAGAGAGGTGAAGCAGGGACCCTCCACAACCTGTTCATAGATTCCATATACCGGTAGTTTCATTGTTTGACAGCACAATCATCAGTGTATTTTGGATGCATGTTAATGAGAGTTTTCAGATATTTCAACCGTCAATACTTAATAAACTTGACCTTTCACTGTACTTAGTCTGCTCTTTTCCCCCACCAAAGCTCTTTGCCAAAAATAGCCGATCTACAAGCTCACAACGCCTCGCAGCGCGAGGCGTTGTGAGCTTGTAGATCTGCTATTTTTGTCTAAAGTTCTAAAATGTGTTAAAATGGCGTTGATAGAAATTGGCATGTCTGCATGCACATGTGTGGGTGTGTCCGTGTGCATGTGTGTGTGTGTGTGTGTGTGTGTGTGTGTGTGCGTGTCTGCGTGCACATGTGTGGGCGTGTGTGCGTGTGTGTGTCTGCGTGCACATGTGTGGGCGTGGGTGCGTGTGTGTGTGAGTGAGTGTGTGTGTCATACCGGCTGGTGAGCGTGTAGTTCTGCTCTTTCAGAGCGATCTCTCTCTGCTGGATCTGAATGACCTCCCTGGAAAGATCCTCGGGTTTCCTACACACACAGACAAACACAATGCAGTCAGCACACAAACATTCCTACTACTGTCATCTTTCTCAGACAGAACGAAAGAAGCAGAACAATAGCACAACACGTCGTTGCAAGCTTGTACTGCAGATCCGCTACTTTTCGGTGCATGTACCAATTATATTATATAATCGTCATTATCGTCATAATCATTTCCATGTTAAAACATCAAAACAGAAACAGTGCATGTGTCAGTCATTTATTTGTATATGCAAGTTATTTGGCATATCTTCCCTGAGCAATCTTTTATTACTAAGCCTAAAAAACAGATTTTTCCCCCTTTTTTTCATAATATGTGCAATATCAAAAACACAAAAAAAACACGTTAATCGCAATTATCTGTATGACATTGACGGCCCTAGTCACGTTGTCATGGTGACAGCACTAGTCATCAGAAAAGTCAAATAATGGCTGTGCCTCTCTGCCAGACAGAGACACATGCCATGGGGGGGGGGGGGGGGGGGGAGGGGAAGCCCGGCTCACAAGAGAAGGCGACGGTTCAAGTCGATACGAGGCATAAACAGACATTGAGTGGAAGAGCTGGGATGTCAATGTGACGCCCGAACGCTCAGTCCAATCAGTAGCAGCCGGTGACCGCCGGTCCAAAGGGGAAAAAAAGACAGCAACTCCTCAATTTGTTCCTGAGGAGAAACGGTCATTATCTCTCCAAGCTTTTTGATTTCCAGTTGAGTATTGATGGCTTTTTACGACTTAACAACCCCGTCTGCTCATGACCAGTTAGATCAGCAGATCACATGCTGTCAAGGGCCAGGCATGTTTGTTTGTATTAGTCCTTGCCTGGGGTGTGCACAGTATACGACACCAGTATACGTGTTTCCTAAACCCACCAGGCTTGAGTTAAGACCCGCCTCGCGGAAACGCCCCTCTCAATAATCTTAAGTATGAAAATGCATAAATGAACGTTAGTGCTCTTAGTGCAAAGCAATACTACCTACCGATCCATTACAATAATACACGCAGCATAATACGCCCAAAGCCATATCCAAACTATAACAATTTAACTGATAATCAGTAAGAGTTTTTATTTTGAGAACAGTAGTGACAAATTAATAGCTTTCTCAGTACGTTTTTCTCTTTAGCAAAGTTACAAAGTTTTCCCTTTTAAGTAAGCTTTTTTTTAGCACAGTTTATTTTGAGCACTGTGACTGTAGTGACAAATTAATAGCTGTGCATTGTGCAAATGCAAGCTTTTCTCAGTACAAGTTTTAAGATTGTCTTCATGCCTTTACTAGGTCTGACTTTATCCACCCTCCATGTGACCCTCCAGGATTTCAGCCACTCCTGGAAGTTCTCGCGTTTCCGCGAGGCGGGTCTTAACTCAAGCCTGGTGGGTTTAGGAAACACACTGCACAGTATACGAGGGATGAAAAGTCATCTCCACATTTGGGCACTGTTTCAGCAGCTGTGTATGTTCAGACAGTTCACCAATCACCACTTAAATCCTCTCTTTGCCAAAAACAAGAAAAAGCTGATCTACAAGATCACAATGCCTCACAGCAGTAGGCATTGTGAGTTGTAGATTGGCTATTTTCGGTTAACATTCCCCTGCCAGGGTTCAGTTTAGTTCACATAAAAAACAGATCCTATAAAGCAATGATTTTCCCAGATGACAGTGAATTGGCTATCAAGACCTTTTTAATACTGTTCCTTTAAAAAAAATGGAAAAAAATACAATTTACTGCATGAAACGTTATCAACAAACCATACTATAATAACTGGTCAAACATTGGTTAAATGGTAAAATAGCAAAAGAGACAACATGTTTTGGATCAGCTATTTTCACAATATTCGAGTCAAACTAAATATAAGATAATGCCTCAACTCCAACAATTCCAAGTGCTTGTCAGGGTTGGGGGTCGCCAGTTAAAATATGATTATTTTGAGGGGGGTTGCAGTCTGAAAAGGTTGAAAACCACTGTCCTAGATGACATCAAAGATCTGGTTCATAATGATATCGTACAAGATCAGAAATGTATGTTGGTCCCTAAACCATTGGTTCTCAAAGTGGGGTCTGGGGAACCCCAGGGGGTCCTTGAGGGTCCCCAGCTAAATGATAGTTAGGAACCAAATGGACCCTTATGGCAATGTTACTCATAGAGGAAATGGAACGAATGGAAAGGAAGTGTAAATTTGGGGGTCCTTGACATGAAAAAGTTTGAGAACCACTGCCCTAAACCATTCAAAGCTTTATCTCAGAATCAACTTTATTGTCACATGACAGATTTACAGGTGTAAAAGAGTTTTTCTTTTTTTCTTTTGTGCAAGCTCTATCGTTTTTGTCATGCCCATAAGAGAAAGGGACGAAGTGGAAGAAGGCCAACAGAAATACTTTGAGAAAAAAAATCTATAATGTTGGCACACAGGGAGCCAGTGTAAGGGATTTCAGAACGGGAGAGCCATGCTGCACTGTTCTTATAGGCCAGAGGTGGAATGGAGCGCTTTAACTGCCAGAACACATGTGAGACAGTAGGTGATTGGTATTATTATTAGTCGGCTCTTTGTAGTCAGCAACCCCCCTGTAAATGGAAGACTGCAGTGAAAAGAGGCCAGTAAAAAGGAAAGGTGAACATGACTCACTGGCAGACACTACTGAAGCAGCAGGTGTGAGACCAACTATGAGACCAGGAAGATAGTCTAGCATGGCATCTTCTTAGAATAAATGCAAGGAATCTCTGTAAGTAGCTGGGCTGATTATGACATTTTATGTGACAATTAATTCACCCGTTGTCAAGTCCCGCCCGTTGTCCCGCCCCACTTCACACCCATTGGTTGCTGTGTCTTGGTGGGACACTCGGTGGGACACTCCATCCACTATCCTACATATAATTTTAGAGAGAGGTCAGTCACTCAGTCACTCAGTCACAAAATGCATTATACTGCAGTGACCAATACAGCCCAGTAGAGGGCGGAATCATTCCACAACAAAAAGAAAAGAAAGGAGAGGATAAAAACAACGGGTAAGGTCTAGTCATGTTAATTCAGTTAAAATGGAGCTGTTCAGTGACAGTATAGTGACTCCGCATGTTTTCAAATGTTTTTATTCCTCCAAAAATTATGTTTTAGCAAATTCAACATAAAAAAAGGCGGAACTAGGGCGGGACAAAGCAGATAGAGCGTGCTGGTTGGTCAGTCAGGGACCAACCAGAAGGCTAACAAAGGGTGAATTGTTGCTAAGTAGTAAGTAATTGTGATTAACGATTCAATTGTGTTTGTGTCGCTGAACACCGGAGCATAATGAATACAAATTACATTTCTGTTTGGCTTTGAAGTTGCACAGGACATATATGACAAATAACCTAAATATACGAAGGATTTGAGAACCACTATACATTTACTGTATAGTGGAAATAGCTCATCTGGATCCGGATGCAGTGCCTGGCATCAAGTCAGTCGGTTAGGCAGTTTTACAGAACCGCCAGAAAAGGCTCTGACTTGCCATGGCAACAAATAGTTGATGCAAATGTAGAATAAGAATACAGGTTTATGTTCACATTGATTGGAAAGTCATGCTACTTTTTCACATAGTTATCGGTCAAAACAGCAGTAATCAGTGGTCCAAGACAGACTTGAGCAAACAGCAGTTCTACAAGCTAACAACTTATCACTTTTTTTGTTGTTGTCACAAGACGTCCTGTATACATTACGGTCACACTCACGCAGCTTGTGTAGCACTACAATGTTCACTCTATGTTAGACAAACATTTGAATAATTCTAAACCTTGTTCTTCTAACTTCAAAAACCTTTTTTTTTTCTTTCTGGGAATGTCATGAGCGTGGGAACCCTGTATGTCATAAACACGGTAGGCTGTAAACTGATGTCAGACAGCTATGAGAGAACACATCTGTATCCTCTAGTGGAGGAAGGGACTGAGAGCCTCTCACTGCCTCTCAGTGTCTGTGGAGGAGGAGGAGGTAGACAGTGACTCATGGATGGCAGAACACCATGGAAACCCTGTATGTCCAAAACCGTTGTTTTATCATCATTATTAAGCATGTTTACAAAAACTAAAAATAAGTTGAAATTTGAAGATACAAGGTTTCTGCCTGACAACAATGACATACTGCTTTCTGTCGCCAAAACTTAACGTTTTTTTTTTTCTTTTTTTTACGAACACATACTGTATACATGGAACAAACCCCCAGAAAACTGCAGGTCTGCTGCCTCTTATTTCTGTTATGTGCATCCGTCTGGAGGTAACCTTACGTGGGCATGGGAAACAGCTGTGACTGATAAACCTGATAGCTCTCACCCACCTCTTTTCATTCTCCTTCCTTCCTTCTAACGAATAAAACAACGGTTTCATTCTATACAGACTATTGACAGAACCACAGACTAAGTACATGCGTGGAGTAAATTGTACAGCCCATAATATATGCATTTATTACACGGCTCGATTGAATGCTTGATTCTAATTGACTGCAGTTCATGGGTCTGTTTTTTTTTTTTTTTTTTATAATGACAACTGATGTCAATAACAAACCGCTGTGGAATCAAAGGCTCTCAGAGTACGGGGCTCATAGCAATCAGTGTTTCTTGAGTACTGCCGTATCCATTTATTAACTCAGAGTGAACTTAACTCACTCACTACTATTGACGAGATATGACAGGATTCTTTCATAAGCCCCCACTACCATTGACGAAATATGACAGATCTTTTTTTTTATTTCATTTAATTAAGCATCTGCTCTAAAAGAACCAGATCCGGTTTGAACCGTCCGGAAAACAGTAAGTAGGCAGGATCAAAAAACAGAATCTCTATTGGCTCCCATGTTAAATTTTGCAGGAAAACACCCATTCATCGGTTTCCTGTTCTTGCTTAGCGTCCGCTAAGTGAACCACTGGTTTATAGGGTGGGGAAACTATAAATGGCGTACCACTGTACACATACTACCACTGTATAGTAGGAGAGGGCACCGCCACCATTAGCTGCAGTGTAATTTGTGTAAACACTTGTGTAAAGTAACTTGTAGCCTACAGTACTTAATAATAATAATTTTACTTCTACTCCATTACTGTTTGCACCGCAGTTGCACCGCAGTTTGTATCTACAGGGAAGCGCTCAGGAAAAGGTCTACCATAAGGTGTTGGTTTACATGGAAAAAATTATAAGGACAGTTTAGGACAGACAGACAGACAGAAATATAAAGGAACACAAACAACCAATTCGTTCTGAAAAGAGCACACACACACACACACACACACACACACACACACACACACACACACACACACACACACACACACACACACACACACACACACACACACACACACACACACACACACACACACACACACACACACACACACACACACACACTCCTCTAAAGTGCTACTTTACACTATGTGAACTAGGTAGTATTAGCCCAATTAGCTGTGGCTATTGAGTAAAAAAAAACTTTCCTCTGCCTAGAGACAACTTTGGACAGACAAATCACATTGATTTTCCACTCAGTTTTGTGAGACACTCGACAGGGGAATCAAAGCCAGCCAAAACATCCCTGCATAATATACACCAGTTTCATTTCTGGCCGTACCATTTATCTGTCTCTTCTGGGATGTTGGGAGAAGCAAACAAACTGTTTGGAGAGATATTTTCATTTCAAAACATTTTTATTTATTTTTCGTCAATCACAACAGTGTGACGAGACATGCTGGGAATCCAAGTGCATCTATTGGAAAGTTCTCTTGGGTAACTTTCAACCTTATTGGCGGTGGTGTGAACTGAAGTAACCAAGTACTTAAAGGAGGACTTCACCACTTTTCAACCTATCTTCATAATTGGTCCTCACTAAACAATAGCTTTTTTTTTTTTTTTTTTTTTTTTTTCAGAGGAGGGCTGTGCGCAGGTCAGAAACCCATCATCTTGTGACATCATCGATTGGGAATCCAAGCTAATAGAAACTGCAGGCTTCCTATTCCTGAAAAGTTGCAATGTTAAAGTGGAAGCCATTGTTCTCGCGATAATAAAAATCGAAATATTTATTTTTTAAATATTGAATGATGATGTCACAAGACGATGGATTCTGAACTTCCCACAGCTCTCCTAGGAGACTTGGACCGAGTAGAAAAAAATTGCGCTATTTTATTATGAACATTAGTGAGGACCTATTATATGAAGATAGGTTGAAAAGTGGTGAAGTCCCCCTTTAAGTACACTATTGGAGGTATTTGTACTTTACTTGAGTTTGTTTAGTACTTTTACTCCACTACAATTATTTGAAAGCTTTAGTTACTAATTCATTTGCAGATATAAATGATTATATTATAAAACATACATTAATCCACTTCAGCCCTGGTTTATACCTTGGCTATTTGAAGCTCTACAAGCTCACCACGTGTTGCATCGCGACTCGTTGAGAGCTGCTATTTTCAAGCATTTTGTACTTTTACTTTTGGTACTTTAAATACATTTTGATGCCAACACTTTCATACTGTTTCTCAAGTAAATTTTGAATTCCGGACTAAAATGTGTGTGATGCTGGACTGACACATTTATTTTCTGGGGGGACCTGGAACCCCCACCGACCCCACTTCGAGAACCTTTTTTTTTTTTTTTTTTTACTTTACTTTTTTACTTTACTTCAAATGTACTACTAAATTATAATTTGGCTATTCGAAACTAGTGGAAATGCAAACTAAAGGAAGTGCTTTTACTTTGATACTACAACTATATTTCTGAGTTCTTCTTCATGATACTTTTACTCAAGTAAAATACTGAAAACAGGCCTATAACTTGTAACATGTATGTATTTACTAGTCCGTACCAGTTCGAGAAATCTAGAGATCACCTAGACTGGATAGGCAGAATGACATGTGAAGCTTGACCAATCCTTAAGCTTGCATCAAACAGACATCAGACATTTGGTGGATTATTTAATAGTTAGATATTGCGGTATGGCTCGCGTAATTTCCACCACTGCCGATAATTACTTTCAAATGTTATTTGAATTTCTCCTCGGTAGCAGCAGATATGACATCCAGGCTGTCGTAAACAGAAGGATGGGTGGCTCCATCTGTCTCCATGCAGATATTGTCACATTATTTCTTCATCCGTCTGCTGTTTTTCTTTTTTTTTTTACCCTTTTTTGTAAGATCCCATCTGACAACCATGAATATCTCCCTCACATTTCAATATCGCTCATTTTTGAGCGGTGGTCACACCGTCTCCATAGCGTGGCCGTGTGTGTTTCCGTGTGTGTGTGTATGTGGGTGGGTGCGTCCGTAGCCTGAGGTATTTAGCCTGCAATACCTTTTCTGACCACACATGTTAAGGGAGGGGCGCTGTTGTTCAGGCCAGGCACACTCACATTCACACACACATGCATCTGTCTGTCTGTCTGTCTGTCTGTATGTCTGTCTCCGTGTCCGTAGCCTGCAGTAACCTTTTCTGACCACACATGGTAAGGGAGGGGCGCTGTTGCACGCACACGCACACACACACACACACACACACACACACACACACACACACACACACACACACACACACACACAACCGCTCAGTTCACACGAGTGTTGTGATTTTTTGTGTAGAAACGGGTTGAAAACGAGGCAGAGCCTCAGTCGTGCCTAAAAGGAACACCCCAAAAAGGTCCTTGCGGTCTCGTTTCCGCTGGAGTTCACGAGTTCTACTTTTGAATTTGAATCGTGAATAGTTTTGGACCAAAGTCTGATAACACAATCGTTACATTTCGGGTGTTCCAGTGGATCCAAATCACGTAGTTATTATTTATTCACAAGCTCTTGTTCATTGGTTAAATATCTATAAAACCCACAGATGGACTTAAAGTTATTGTCTGTGTCGGGTGGAAACCTCATACAGTATGCTTTACCATAGACGTTTCCTTTCCGTTTTACTGTTGTTTTATTCCATTTTATTGCATTGTATTTTATTCTGCCATTCGAAAGCATTTTGTAACTTTGTTTTGAAAAGTGCTTCATAAATAAAGTGTATTATCATTATTATTATGTGTATTGTGCCCCCGGCCCATAGGAGTATGAGTATATGCCCAACAAGGCCGGATGCACCACGGTGGATTTGAGCCCAAAACCTCCACCTGTTGTGGGTCAGGGACTTTGCCACTGAGCCACTGGAGTGCCTTGTGGATCTGCTACTTGTGATGCTATTGTGGGATACTGTAGTATGATCAAGTACGGCATTATTTAATGGAAAAACTCAAAAAAGCTAAAATATGGAGATATGAGGTGTCTGCCCGACATCAACATATAACCATATTATGCTGTATTATAGACATACAAGGTTTCTGCCCTGACTAAGAAAAAGAAACTTGAGTTAGCCGTGTTATAAATGCCTCCTAAACAGCTTAAAATGCTGGATCGGGTATCAGTGAGTACGCACGTCTATGCATCTGATATCATGTTAATTTATCACGTGATGAAGGCAATCAGTGGAGAGTGTAATGTTACAGCTAGCAAAATGCCAGCAATTTGGCAATATTTTACACTGGAAAATAAGTAATACAGCAATTCTCAAACTTGTTTTGGCTCAGGGCAACCCTGTAAATAAACTGTTTTCATCCACAGCACCACTGAATTACATTGCTCCTTTATAGCATCTTATATTTACGGTATATCAACATGCGCAAATATATATACAGTAGCTTTCTGCCTAAGATACAGTATGTCACAAGGACAACTTGCGAAAATATCCATTAGGACAGATTGGAAATAACTTCATACTTGACGTCTAACCACTTGAACACCGGCATCCACATTCTGAGGAACATTAGAAAAGCTCACAAAAACTCGATATAAGCTTGCAGATCAGTCCTTTTTAGTGCAGAGATGTGGTGTATTAGATCAAAAGGGAAAGTGCCCAAAAGAAAGTGACTACAGTATAAAATGTAAATCAGCTATGTGAAAATAGACGATCTTCTATCGGGGGTCCCTGGCACAAAAGATGTTCAGATCTGTGGCCAAGTACATGTTCAGGTCCTTGACATGAAAATGTTTGAGAACCGCTAATTTAAAGCAACATTTAGGAAAAATATCCCCAAGTTTCCAACGTCCCATCGTGCATTGCGCAGAAGGCGTGCGGCATTTCCGGCGACGCAGCCGAGTGTGATCCACAAGCTCACAGCGGTTGCATCTGCGACGCGACGTGAGCTTATATGTCTGCTGTTAACCTGATGTGTCCCACAAATAATTCTACAGTAAATTCTGGTGGAAACAGGTGGATAATAATAATGGCAGTGGTGGGACTGTCTGCTGCAAACAACTTTGTTTAACCCATTTAGGCCTACAATTATTGAACGCTTTAACCAGTGAAAAATAGCAGATATACAAGCTCACAGCGCGGCTGCGAGCTTGTAGATCTGCTATTTTTGAAAAAGTCGTGAAAATGTGTGCAAATCTTTGGTCTGTGGCCAAATAAATATCATTTTGGGGGTCCTTCACAATGAAAAGGTTTGAGAACCACTGACATAGTAGTCTCTGAAGAACAGACTAACTGAGCTCCAGTTAAGTGAAAAGGACCTTTTCTTTGACGATGGCTGGCCAGATTGCTGACATATAGAAACGTAGGTTTTTCAAAAAACCTTAGAAGGATTCAAAAGACACTTATAGAATCGGGTCAAAATTCAAATTTTCACGATTTTTCAAAAATAGCAGATCTACAAGCTCACCGCGCGGCACCGAGTGCCGCGCTGTGAGCTTGTAGATCTGCTCTTTCTCTTGTCTTTCTCCATCTGTCAGGATTGAGCTTGTATACCGGTATCTGCTATTTTTCAATTGTTAAAGCATAAAATAATGATACACAAAATGTGTACCCGTTCTGAATGGGTTAATCCCACCAGGGGGTAACACTGGTCCTCAGCACGGTACGCAACATACTGTAGATACAACAACATGCAAAACAAACCAGCACTCCAAGGAGATGAATGTGGAATGAAACGATCTTGAAAGATTCTCAAGTTAACGTTTTTTTTTTTGGGTCTCACAAATCCCTTGGTAAACTAAAAGGAGAAAACAGAAGTGTAAGATTGTACTCTGCAGAGGTTGATGAGATATTACTTTATTAATACCCGAAGGTTGCAAACATGCAGTTAAACTATAGGGTGGTCCTGGTAGTTTTGAAGCTTGTGGCCATAAATCATTGAATGAGAAGAATTTTAGTTAGACGGGAAGAAAAAGCACAAACATTCTCAATGGCACAGACAGATTTTTATAATTTAACCCATTTAGGCCTAGAATTATTTAATGCTTTAACTATTGAAAAATAGCAGATATACAAGCTCACAGCGCGGCACCGAGTGCCGCGCTGCAACCTTGTAGATCTGCTATTTTTTGGAAAAATCGTCAACATTTGTGCAAATATTTCAATATATATTTTTCAAAGCAAACTTTTGTAACTCAAATCTCTGCTTCTGGGGCGTCCCTGGAACAATATATTTTGAGATGGGGGGTCTGCGGCCAAATAAATGTAATTTTGGGGGTCCTTGACATGAAAATGTTTGAGAACCACTGATTTAGAGGAAGGAAAAAAATTGCAGATCTACAAGCTCGCAGCGCGGCACTCGGTGCCACGCTGTGAGCTTGTATATCTGCTATTTTTCAAAGTGGTTCAAATCTAACGCGACTCGGGCAAATCTTTGAAGTGGAAAAATGAAGGAGTCGTCTCTGTAGCAGATTACCCAATGCCTAACAAAGATGCCTCCATACTGAGGAAGCACAACTGCTAGTTTCGCAGCTGATTTTTATTATGTATTTATTTATGCATTCCTTATTGGTGAAGACCTTATGCGCTACCCAGCATGAGGAGGATTAAGTAAGTAAGTCATTTGCATTCCTTAGGTGCCGATAGTGTGCATGTTGGCTTACTGGAAACACCAGTGGGTCTCAAAGGGTGGTCCAGGAACACCCTAATGGTTTCTTGAGGGGTTTACTGTCTGAGAGTGTAAGCATGGATTTACACTCAGGGCAAATCCAGGGTAAATAAATTACAACAGGGAATCTTCAAAGATCTACACCATCCCAACCACAGTTGGTTCAAGATGTTGCCGCTTGGAAAACGACTACGCAGTCTCAAAGCTACTAGCAACAGACTGCAAAAAAGCTTCTTTCCACAAACAATCAGGTACATGAACAAGCTGTCAAAGACGAGAACGGGTCCAGGGCAAAAATAATCGCTAGCCAATCCAGAAACAGTGAAACACACGACAAGGTTCGCTTGCTGTAGTAAAAGAAAAGAGTCGCATGTTTGCAGAACTAGCAGAAGAACACTAGGCCATTACAACACTAGCAAAATGCTCTCCGACAAACCCAGAGACAACATCACTGATTTCCATTGGCATGCAAGTGCACCCACATTGTTATACACTATACAAATACAATACAAAACATGTAAATTGGTTGCTGAATCAAGCCCTTTTGCTTTTCTTTCTTTCTCTTTTTTTTTTTTTTTTTTTTGTCAGCATCGCTCCGAGGACTTGGTTGAAACAATTACATTTTCATAAAGCGGTTAATTTCGGAGACGGCGTGGAGTCGTGTTTTGATGGATGTGGAGGCTGCCTCTGTTGCAACGTGGCTGCGGGCTCCGTTTTCCGTGCTTTATCAAAACAACAGTCAAAGACAGCAAGCCAACTGCAGGCCGGGTTGGAATCTGTGTTTTTTTTTCCTTATAATTTTTATCTCATGATTTTGTAAAACCATTTTTCACCCAGTGCCAATTATCTAATGCAATCCTAGGCGCTACACTCCCTCTTCCAACCTGGGGAGAGCAACAGACTGACCTCATGCTTCCTTCTATGCATGAGCAGTCCAAGCCGCTTCTGTTCACCTGACAGGGGAGAGATTCCCCGGCTGGACGTAGCGCATGGAAGGAACACGTTATTCCAAACAGTTCCTTTCCCCTCCATCAGGTGCCCCGGCTGGCCAGGGGGAGGCAGTATGGAGACAAGGGATCACTGCAGGATAACACGGGGAGAACATGCAAACTCCACACAGAAAGGCCCTTTCGCCAACTCTACCTAGGGCAGGGTTCCCCAATTAGTTTTCCACAAGGGCCGAATTATGTCTAGGGTACCAAGCCGAGGGCCACAACATGGCAGGGTGTGACGGTGGCGTTCCCCCTACTCCAGCGACAGTTCAGATATCGTCACTGTCGGGCAGAAACCTTGTATCTCCAAGTTTCAAATGTGTACGTTTTTTGGTAAAGCAAAGCCCATCGCACAAAATGTACTAAACTAGAGAAAACAGCAGATCTACAAGCACACAACGCCTCGCGATGCGAGGCGTTGTGTGCTTGTAGATCGGCTGTTTTCACTAGTTTAGTACATTTTTTAGACGATAGATACAAAACAAACGGTTTTGGACATACAAAGTTTCCACCCAACAATGACGATATACTAGTGTTGTTGCTGCTCTTATACCACCATTATTACTGGGGTTGGTGGGGGCCAGACAGTAGCCTCCCGCGGGCCGCCTATTGGGGAACCCTGACCTGGGCATGGGCACTGATGACGCGGAGGAGAGAACACATCCCCACCTTCTAGCTGTGAGGCGCTAGCGCTACCGACTGCGTCACCGTGCCCCTGGTCATTTTAGATTGCAACCATTATTTTATACTTTAGCTATTCAAAAATAGCAGATGTACAAGCTCATAGTGCGGCACCGGGTGCCGTGCTAGGAGCTTGTAGATCTGCTATTTTAGAAGAGAAAAAAAACACTTGTGCAATAGCAATATTCTTCTGGACAATACAGTTTAGCTACAGTAGCTCTCTTAGCACAGAGTTTTGGTTGCACAGATAAGAGTTCCACAGGTGTGCTGTGCTGATTAGCTGGCAACACCGCCTACTAGGCAGTTCGACAGTTTCATTCTTATGTTTTTCTAAAAGAAATCCACAGATCGCAATTCTGTCAGTGGACAGAGTGGACATGATGAGTTTTTTTGTCAAACTCTGTGAGTTAACTTTGGTGAGGGAAGGCTGTCACTTCAGCAAAATCACCAGATAATTAGGAGGCATTTTGTTGCTGTTGGGCAGAAACTGATTGATTGCTTTGTTTGTTTTGTAATTTGAGGTGGGACGATATGAAAATGTCATGTCACAATTATTGTGTGCAAATGTGATTTACAATATTATCGCGATAATCAAAATATCCCTACAGGAAAAATCCTGGGGCGGACATATTAACTATGTTATTTCCAGGTTCGTTTTACCAATTATAGAGGGTTTAAGACAAGTGCATCCAGATATGCAGTTCGGAAAATAAAAGGTAAATAGATCCCCTTGCATGTACTGTATGATGGAGGATAATTTCACGATAAACCTACATTTCTATGATACGATTATTGTGAGTATCTTTTATCACGATAAACAATTATCGTCCTATCCCTAGGCACTACTTGATCATATTAACAGCGTCACACAAAATAATCAAAACTAGCAGATCCACAAGCTAGCATTTTAAGCTTAAAGGCTCACTTCACCTCTGGGAGGGACAACCAGATCTTATTTTATTGTTGTTTGGGACACGATCAACACAATCCTGAGTTATTTTGTGTGTTCAATCTGTGCCTTGAGATATTTAAGTATTTCAGCATGACTAGTGATGCATTTTGCATCATATGATGCAGCATGAAGCATCATATGATGCAAAATGCATCACTCCCTTTAAAGGAGAATTTCAGGGGGAAAACGATGTTCCTACCAACAACAATGGTGCGTCCCTGAAGAAGTAATAGCTTGTATGTGTGGCAATTTTTGGGGTGACTGATCAAAGCAAGAAATTATAAATAAACAGACTTATTGATCCAAAATTTCCACTCTTTGCCAAAATATCGCAGATCTACAAGCCTACAACGTGTCATGAGCTTGTAGATCGGCAATTTTTGGGGTGACTGATCAAAGCAAGAAAATATAAATAAACAGACTTATTGATCCAATAGTTCCCGTAGGACGGCTCGGACAAAAATGGACTATATTTCTTCTTTGGAGCAAACAACAGCTGGAACATCCCGGAAAATTCTAAAAGATACTTTTAAAAGGTAGGAACATCGTTTTCTCCCGAAATTCTCCTTTAAGTCAATCTGCTACCTTTGATGCTTTGGAATTTGAATCCTGAAAAGTAGCAGTTTTGGACATAATGAGGTTTCCGACCGACCAAAGACAATTTGTAGAATCGGTCTCAGGTCCTAAAGGGTTATTTTAGGAGAACATTACGCATTCTGAACTCTTTTTCCCGGGCGACAATAACGACCTGGTTTGACTCCCAATTTTTAGGTCGGGAGTGACGCGGTGCAGCTATCGCTTCATTATGCCCTCTCCCCAAGTAATTCCCCTTCCCTTTCTATTATAAGAAGTAAATACAATATCTTCAAAGGCATGCGATTATGTATGCAAGGCCTAATTTGTCTCGCTGTTCCTTGAAGGAGGCTTGCAATGACAACAAAAACACACATGCACACGGAACGAACAAACAGACAAACGCATGCACACAAACACATTAGACACACACACACACACACAAACACAAAGGATTTCTGGTGTAAAATACCAAAAGGGTATTATTTCTGGGAGGGCAAATTTGGGCGTAAAATGTAATATTCTGTTTACATCAGGGGTCGGGTTAAAGGAGTAGTTCACCCAAAACGTCACTTGTTTTCTATCAATTATACACTCCATGAAGCCTTAAATTAATGGATTTTTTTTTTGTCACAATCTAAAGCCAATAATTCGATGACAGGTAGGGATGGGACGATACGATAATCATTACTATTGTTTATCGTGATAGAAAACACTCACAATAATTGTATCGTGGAGATTTAAATTTATCGTGTAATTATCCTTCGTCATTCACTCGGATCAATTCACCTTTTATTTGGGGAGCTGCATATCCATTATCCGGACCGGTACCATTTAAACCCTAGAAATAACCTACTTGAAATATATATCTATATATAGATATATAATATATTTTTTTTTTCCACTCTTTGCCAAAATATCGCAGATCTACAAGCCTACAACGTGTCATGAGCTTGTAGATCGGCAATTTTTGGGGCAAATCTTCCACCCCAAGATAATGGGTTTTGGGAATGTTTGAGCAGTGCAACCGTCTCCTACACTTGAGTGCATCCGTGTGTTACTATCTATCTAAGTTACTATGTTACTATGTGGCCTGTAGCCTGAGCTGCAATACCGCTGATGACCAAGTGGCGCTGTTGTATCTCACACACACACACACACACACACACACACACACACACACACACACACCGCCCCCCCCCCCCCCCCCCCCCCGTGGTCCCGCCCCCCCTCCGGAGAACGGCTGCAACACAATTACTATACAACATTTTTTTAAAGTACAATGCGTTTTAAAGGTAGCAACCCCACGCTGCAACAGTCTGCTGCACCGCTCAGTTAACACTGGTGTAATTTTTGGATTATCGTGATAATATTGTAAATTGCAATTTCTTTGGTCACAATACTGTCCCATCCCTAGTCATGGGTAGAATCCCTAGTCATCGGTCAGCCATCCTATGAGCTTGTACATCTGCTATTTTTGATCATTTTTGAAAATTCTTGAAATTTAGAAGGCATTTTGTAGAATCGGTCGTAGGTCTTAATGGGTTCACACGACAGCCAAGATCATATGGGTGGTATATGACATGGATGAACATGGGTGGGCCACATGGGTGGGACGTGAACGCTTTCAAAATGTCCGAACTGGGCCTCGGATCCACTAGAGAAAGTGTGTGGGTTCCCCACATGGACTAGCCTGCTTCCAGACCATATAGACCCCACCCACTCTCAGAGTGGACTGTTTCTCTGGTCTGGAGCTGAGTACATGAATCGGCAGTTATCAGCCAAAATGTTCGGCTGCTCCAATGAGCGCGGGGGTGGGTCTAACGAATATCCAATCCGCGCCGCAGCCCGTTTTTCAAGCGACGTCATCATCAGAGCGTCATCATTAGAAGACGTGATGCTCACATGGGTGCTCACGAGGAGACCTGTAGTGATTGTTTTTTTGTTTTTTTTAAATCAAAGCACCTCCCACCCCCCTCCCTTCCAGAAATCGCCCACAATAGGGCACACTTTCAGACTACGGCATGAGCTGAGTCTGAGATCAGGCTACACATGGACCACATTGTGGCGATAACTGTTGGACATGAAACCAGTTGATTGGGGTCACCTTTGTCAAATTGGGGACAACATTGGTGTCCTCAATTAGATTTGTTATTTATTACTGCAGTTTCAAACGTTTAGGGTTAGTTTAAGGGCATATGATGGAGTTAATGTAAGTCAATGCAATCTCCCCAGAAGTTGGCGAGACCAATTTGTTGGCGTGTGCGGGCGGGTGTGCACGTATGTGCGACGCATGTGAGAGAAATGGACAAGCAGGCTCCACTGCTCAAATGGAGACATGCAATCATTCTTTCATGACCAGCTTTGAGAGCAATCAGAGCATGCACAGGCGGAGACACCCACCACACACGCACGCGCGCACACACACACACACACACACACACACACACACACACACACACACACACACACACACACACACACACACACACACACACACACACACACACACACACACACACACACACACACACACACACACACACACACACACAGTAAAACCAAGGAAACACACAGGCCACAACACTAACATCTAGTAGAAGTGACCATTTCATTAGTGTGACCACAGCTCCCCCTGGTGTTGTTGCTGTGCATTACACAATCAAACTGACTGCTAAACTAGCAGAACTACACAGAACTACACAGTCGCACACACATAAAATATTATGATGCCATTTTACAATGTTTTGCAATTATATATAAACCTAACCATGATCTACAAGCTCACAACACATCGCACTGCTGAACAGACACTGTAAGCTTTTATCTATTATCGGTCACAACACCCAAGTACCGGTAGTAAACAGACATTACTCCAAACCCTAAACCTACTGTAACCTCTAACTGTGTAATCCTGACCTGAAATCTATACATATTCCTAATTGTGAGCATAACTCCCAAAATGTTGAATTTATTTTTAACCATTGAAACAACCTCTTGTATTTCACAAATACTTGTGGGGACATTTGGTAGTAATACAAGTACACACACGTACATACACACGTACATACACACACACACACACACACACACACACACACACACACACACACACACACACACAGGCCTGTCAGTTATTACATAATCGTCTAATTGCCATTTTTTGAGTTAATCACAGTTATCCATAATCGTCATAATAATGCCAATGTTGAGTAATGTTCATATAGTTTCAAACAATTTCAAAAAGTAGCGGAAATAGCAGATCTACAAGCTCACAACCCATCGCGATGCAATGCGTTGTGTGTCTTTCCTTTGTATATTTAGGTTATTTGTCATAACTGCCCTGTGCAACTTCAAAGCCAAACAGAAATGTAATGTTTATCCATATGCTCCGGTGTTTAGCGACACAAACACAATTAAATTGCCAATCGCAATTATTTGTGTGACAATTAAATTGTCACGTAAAATGTCATGACAGCCCTAGAAACACACACGCGCACGCACGCGCACGCACACGCACGCACACGCACGCACACACACGCACACACACGCACACACACGCACGCACAGACCTGATGTTCAGCCCAGTGGACAGTCCCAGGTTCTCCCAGGCCTGAAGCTTCTCAGACAGTCTCTAAAGGGAACGATAAAGAGGGAACAAATAAAACATTAATGCTGATATTGTTACATTAAAAAGCAACACAATCACAGACAAACGTTCTTATCATTTACAGTGAACAGAGAGTTCATGAGTTTAATCAGACACCTTACTAGCAGGTTTAAAGGATGCGTTGCGCTGATGGGTTCCCAGATTGAATAATAAACTCTTTACAGGCTCTGGCACAAAATCTCTTCAGTTGGGGGCTGCTATTTTTGAAATACTTCGAACTAATAAACATTTTCATCTAGAATGACAGGCCCAGAAGTAAAGAGGCCAAAAGATTTAATGTGGTTGTATATTAATTGTGGAATGTGACGCGTTGTGAGCTGCCACTTCCGCTACTTTTGGAAAAGGTTTGAAAATGCATGAACATTTTTCAACATGAAAATTAGTATGAAAAATAGTTGGGATTATCCAATAACTGTGACCGCGGGTGACTGTGTGATAATGGTTGTGACGTAGGTGTCCTACCTCCTTCTCCAGCTCCATGTTGACCAGCTCTTCCTTGGTCTTCTCCATCCTCTCCAGCTTGCGTCTCAGACCCTCCACCTCCTCCTTCAGCAGGCTGCTGTTCTCCCTGCTCTCCCTGCAGCAACAACATGTACTGTTAAACCAAGTCCCCCCCCCAATCTGTAAACACTGACCTGAGACTGGGAGGTCTGGGTTGGATTAAATCAGTAAAGAAGTTGGTCGACATGCTTTTAAATATAAAGCACCAAATGGGTGATTAGGTGGGGTGGGAGTGGCCAATTATGGGAGAGCTTTTGTTTTGTTTTGTCATTTTATTTTTATTTTTTTTAATCAACAGCCAATCATGGCGAAATATTTTCTGGACTCTGGAGATTATGGTCGGCTCAGATTCTAAACTGAGCCAGCTTCCGGCCAGGGATAAAATAACTTCTGTAAAAATGAGATTATAAGCATGGGACCCAATACCTCCCTGCCTGGCAATAAGCATCAATTGTTGGAATCGGGGTCCCTGCGACGTACGAGCGTCATGTCCAGGGGGTGTGCTTGTATGTCATGACGACGGGATGTATTTGTGCATCAAGCTGCCTCAGGGCAATAATGGTGCCCATAGGAGATATGTGGTTTGCTGCGGCTTGTGATTGACAGAACCGGAGGTAGGGAGCGCTCCGCTGTGTTCGCTTGGACCACGCGGATGTGCCGAAAGTCAAGGGGACAAAGATTTACTATTCTGGCCCCTGGTTTACAACTAACGGCGCTGAGTCGGCTCAAGCGGACTTCGGCCACTCGGCTCGTTTCGGCTCGCTTCAGCGTTGTATCACGTCGTTTTGCTGGGGAACCCCCTGGAACCCCCTCTAGGACACCCAGAACCCCACTTAACCCATTTAGGCCTAGATTTATTGAATGCTTTAACCAGTGCCGCGCTGCGAGCTTGTAGATCTGCTATTTTTGAAAAAGTCGTGAAAATGTGTGCAAATCTTTGAATGTATGTATTTTTAAAGCGAGCGTTTGTAACTAAAAGTTTGCTTCTGGGTGGTCCCTGGAACTAGATATTTTGAGATGCGGGTCCGTGGCCAAATAAATATCATTTTGGGGCGTCCTTCACATGAAAAGGTGACATAGTAGTCTCATAAGAACAGACTAACTGAGCTCCAGTTAAGTGAAACGGTCCTTTTCTTTGACGATGGCTGGCCAGATGATTGCTGACATAGAAACATAGGTTTTTCAAAAAACCTTAGACGGATTCAAAAGACACTTATAGAATCGGGTCAAAATTCTAATTTTCATAACTTTTCAAAAATAGCAGATCTACAAGCTCGCAGCGTGGCACTCGGTGCCGCGCTGTGAGCTTGTATATCTGCTATTTTTCAATAGTTAAAGCATAAAATAATGATACACAATAATGTGTACCCGACCGTTCTAAGGCTAGGTGTTGACAGTTTTTACCTGAGGTAGGCGTTGTCCTCTCGGAGACGCCGCACCTCCTTGTCCAGGTCTGGGACCCTGGCCGCCTCTGTCTTCATGGTCCTGGCCATGGACACGTCCTGTTCCTGCAGCGTCAGACGCCTCTCTAGCTCCTGGTGGCACAAAGGACAGAATGTTACAGAGGCAGTCATTTCTAAAATGGCCTTTTGGTGAAAATATCTGAAATAGCTCCAAGCTCACAAGACAACGCTTCGCAGTGCCTATTTTCAGTACTTGATACAACACTGAACTAAGCAATCAATTCAATACAGGAGATGGATTTCTACACAGAGAGCATAGAGTTTGGAAAAGGAAATTCTCTTGAATGCTGCCTATGGCATGGAAGGAGGGTATTTGCATTTCTTTCACCATAGTAAAAACTGCATTCATGGTCTGGAGAGGGCACTTTTTTTACAGAAAAACTGTATAAAATTGTGTTGCAGATTAAACTTTTAGACATGTTTGACAGCACAAAGTTTGCATCAGCGTATGTTCTATTTAACGTTAATGTGCATTTGGCTCTGTACATAGTCTGTTCTTTTTCCCCTCTACATCAATACTCTTTGCGGAAAATGTGCCGATCTCACAACGCCGATCTCACAATGCCTCACAGAGCGATGTCTTGCGAGCAAAAGAAAAGTCACCCACTTCTGTACACATGTGTGACTGGTCCGAAGTTCAATGCAAGCCGTTACAGACTGCAGGCTAAAATACTGTATATACTGTAGGTAAATTGTATTGTCCAAAATTGGTCAACATACAAAAAACATAGTGATACTGTGTCAGTCAATAATGACTGAAATATTGATGTATCCATCTGGCTCTAGTGTGAGTGTGTAAGTGTGTGCGTGCATGCGTGCGTGCGTGCACTCTACCTTAATCTTGATGATGTGCTCAGAACAGGTGGACTGTGCAGACTGGAGACTTTGGCAAAGCTGTGATACCTCCTGGTACTTCCTGATCATTTGATTGACCAGAGGGAGAGAGAGAGAGAGAGAGAGGGAAAACATTGGCTTCATTCACAAAACCTCTTTCCATTATTCAACTTTTTATGTTCTCTCGTAAATTAACGCCCTACTTCATCATGTCACACTAAAGTACTGAAAATAGCTCACACCACGCGTCACATCACAACACGTACGTTGTAAGCTTTCACAACTTTAAAATGTTTTTCAAATTGATCAGAACATTTTTTTAATTTTTGATATAATTCTCAATTTGTGTGCGTGGGTGTGTGTGCGTGTACATGTGTGTGCGTGCGTGCGTGTACGTGCCTGCGCTGCACATCCAGCTGCTCCTGCAGAGCCTGGGTGTCCAGGGTCTTGGAGGAGATGCTGGAGTCCTTGTTCTGGACGTCCTGCTGAAGATCTCTGATCTCGTCCTTCAAAGCGCTGATGGTCTGCAGAACACACAGAGGTTATGAGGTTAGGCATGGTTAGTGTGGAATCTGACGCTCAGTCGGCTGGAAACCTCACGTGTCCAAAACTCTCTCTTACTTTTCTGGAATTCAAATTTAATAGCCAACATATAAAACATAAATACATTGCTATGATAATGATTTAAAAAAATGTTTAATTCACTGCCAATCACGTACTCCCACATGACAACAGGCAATTGTGTCATCGCAACATGAGCTCCTTGTCTGCCCCCCCCTTTATTTTATTTTTTTGCAGAAATGCCTCCATCTTGCATTAAATATTTGGGCGACACAGCCGTATTCAAAGGCTATGTTTCCGTGAAAGCACAGAGATAACCTCCATCGGGGGGGGGGGGGGGTCGATCGGGGTAATCGATCGCACTGGAGATAAATATTCTATGAATACTCTAAAGATTTATGAAAAACAGAAAGTCGCTGACAGTGAGGGCTTTTGAAATGTACTTTCTCTGGCAGTAGATGAGTTAACATGACCCCCAAGGACCACTGGGGGTCCTCTAATCATCTCAGGCGTGCGTGGTGTGTTTACCTCGTTAGCGGTGTTCAGCATGGTCTCCCTGTCCTCCAGCTTCTTGCCCAGGCTCTCCAGGTTGGTGCGGAGGGCCCGGTTGGCCTCCACCTGCTCCGCGTGGCTCCTGGCCGCCTCCGCCTCCCTCTCCTCCACCCGTCTGATCCTCCCCAGCAGGTCATCGTTCCTGGTCAGCTCACGCTGGAAGATGAAAGGATGAGAGTTATTACAGTAGGTACAGTGGGTCCTAAACCTTTTAGCTCTACAAGACCCAAAAGAGAAATTAAGACGTTTGGCCTGGGACCGAAAACTAGTGAAAACAGCAGCTCTACAAGCTCACAACGCGCAGATTTGTGCCGTGTTATGACATCACATCAGTTAACACAATCCTTTCAAACATTTGCCTTGAAAAGGAGTAATGAACGATAAGTGAAAAGAGCAGAACAACAAACTCACAACACGTTGCTCAGGGTTAGGGTGAGGCTCAGCTATGTTCTCTATTTTGTAAAGTAGCAGATCTGCAAGCTCGAAACGTGGCGCGAAGCGACATGTTTTGAGCTTGTAGATCTGCTTCTACGTTTGTTATTGGTTCTAAAATATTGGATACGATAACAGTTAATCCAAACTGAAAATTGTTCAATATTGGCCCTCAAATTCTGGGAACTTGTTATTAACGGATTGCAAAAAGTACAGGAGGCACAGTTATAAAATAATGCTAAAAAGGATAACCGAAAATCCCTGAGGGCTTGTTTCCATTGTGCATTCAATTCATCAAAACACATACAAGAGATCATCAATACTAGGGGCAGTAAAGGTATATTTACAGAAAGAAAACAGGGGGGTCATTTATCTTGGCGCTGCATATGTAAACATAAGAGCATGAAGAGACAGCATGCATTGAGTGCTGTACCTCCAGGTCTTGTGCGCTGTCGGTGGCAGCCCTCTCCAGCTCAAAACGAGCCCGCTTGTGACTCATCTCCATCTGCTTCTTCTCCTGGTCCAGCTGAAGAAACTGCGTCTTGCTGTGGACCCTCTCTGCTGCTTCCATCAGCTGAAAGGAGACAACAGGGGTTTCTAGTGTTGGTGTACTCGTACTGTAGCTAGGCCAGTGGTTCCCAAATGATTTTCTTTTTATTTAGCTCAAGAAGACCCAGAAGAGAAACTAGACCCTTTGCCCGTGACCCAATCTAGTGAAAACAGCAGATCTGCAAGCTCGATCTGCTTGATCTGCCATTTGATATAATCTGCTACCTCCTCTTGAATTGTAAGAAACATCATCCATTCATACTGTTATACACTGATGTTTTTTTTTTGTTTTTGTTTTTTAAATAAAAACTTGAACTTGAAACTGGTGATCCCTGAAATAAATTAAAACAAAAAGGTTGAGGTTTTTTGGCAAGGAGATTTGGTAGAGATTTAAATAAAAGACTATCAGGTAAGTTATTTACAGTTCCGTTTTACCAATTATAGAGGGTTTAAATGGTACAAGATATGCAGCTCGGCAAATAAAAGGTGAATTGATCCCAGTGCATGACGGGGGATAATTTCACAATAGATTTAATCTCCAAGATACGATTATCATGAGTGTTTTTTTATCACGATAAACAATAACGTTTATCGTCACATGACCCCACAGAGAAACTCTGTGGTTGGCCAGATGGCCAAGAATGTCACCCTGAGGTGTCTTACTAGTATACAGTATACTGTACTGCAGGGGTTTTCAAAGTGGGTGACGGGGCACCCTGGGGTGCCGCGACGGCAGTCCAGGGGTGCCGCGAGATCATTTGATAATATTTGGGATTTATTTGGACACTTGAAAAGATATTTAGTATAATTTTAAACTTGAAGTACAACGTTATTTTCAGTCAGTTCTAACCAAAATGGCTATTATGTCGACGTTTTCCTCGCAACATAATCACTAAAATATCGTCACTGTCGGGCAGAAACCTCGTATCTCCAAGTTTCAAATGTGTACGCCTTTTGGTAAAGCAAAGCCCTGCTTCATCATACAAGACTGTCGCACAACAGTAGAGAAAACAGCCGATCTACAAGCACACAACGCCTCGGTTTTGGACATACAAGGTTTCCATCCGACAACGACAACATGCTAGGCTATAAATATAAGGTGCTGGGAGTGAAAACTGTAGGGGTGCCTCGGATTAATAAAATATTCATGGGGTGCCCTGAGACTGAAAAGTTTGGGAACCCCTGCTGTACCATACCTCCATGCCACGCTTGAATTGTATCTGCAGGTTTTCAGGCTGTGAGACTGAGCGCTGAGGAGGATCTGGTCTGGAGATGAAGGAGTGGAAGGACTTGAGCGTTGAGAAGACCGTGGTGTCATCTTCCATGTCCATGGTGCTCGCCGTTTTTACTCCAGCTCTGCTTTACAAAACCACATCACAAAGAAATGTAAGAAATAGAGGAAACAGCAGATCTACAAGCTCACACGATGCCTTCTGTGAGCTTGCTTTATTTCCACTATTTTGTAAAATAGTGGAAATATCATGTTTACCATATTTATTATTAATAAATATGATGCCTTCTGTGAGCTTGTTGTTATTCCCACTATTGTAAAATAGTGGAAATAGCATGTTTACCAATACCATATTTAATATTAAATATGAATAAATGTGGTGTATTTTGGACATAATACATTATTTATTTTAGATGTTTCGTGTCGGTCATTTGTCAGTCATTTCGTTGTGTATTAAAGTATTTAATTATCGCATCTGCCCCGTCCACCTTTTGCTTACGAGACCTAAAAGCTACACAATTGAATTGTTAAATTGCAATTATTTAGGACAATTAATCGTCAAGTAAAATGTCATAATGGTGACAGCCCTATTCAATGCCAGGTGATAGATGGCCATTAGCAGGTTTGATCGCAGCATTTGTAATTTGCAAATACATTGAGAATAAAGCATGAATGGAGCATCCATTGAAACGTTGTCTTTACATACAAATGGTAAAAGGTCCATTAAAGTGCCTTTATCCAAGGCACTTTACAATTATGATTGTGTTGTGCATTACATTCATGATTCACCCACACATTCATACACCATTGACCATGAAATGCACCACCTGCTTTGCAAGGTCTCAATAAAATGAGTACAACAAAGGACGCCAATGTAAACAACATGTACTGTCCTGTGCTTTTCCTATGCGAACTGCTCAATCAATCAAACTCATCTGGAGCAACTAGGGGTTCAGTAGTGTCTTGCTCAAGGACACTTTGACACAAACTCTGGGGAAGCCGGGATCGAACTGCTCTACCTCCTGAGCCCCTACTGCCTCAAAGACACCACATGTATCATCTAGCATCATTGTTAATAATGTCCAGTCTTCCTGGTGCCCACATGTCCCTATACTGTAGTGCCCACTCGTCCAAGGTGCCCAGTTATCCCCTAGTGCCCAGAATGTTTTGGTGTCCACCTATCATGTTACCATGTTATGTCAGATATGATGTACTCACTGGGTTGAAGTGAGCCCATGTTAAATGAGGGGTTCTCAAAGTCATCCCCAACTAAAGTATTCATATTACAGCAACCAAATGGAGAGTTATGGGGGTCTGTGGTGGCCTAAATGTATACCACAGTGTGGGGGTCCTTGAAATAAAAAAAATAAAAAGAGAGGCACTGTTGAGGCTGTGCAAAACAATGTTCCTAAACCAGTGGTTCTGTGGACCTCCTGACCCCCAGGGGTCCTTGAGGGAGTTCCAGGGGGTCCCCAGGTAAATTACAGTTAGGATCCAAATAGACCCTTATGGGTATGTAACTCAGAGTGTACAAATGGAAGCAATGGGTCCATTAGGTTTCATGTGTACATTATGAGTTAAATTAACAGTGATTTTTACAATACAGATAGGGGTCGCAAAGAGAAATAACATGGGGTCCGCAGCCTATTGCATGTCAAACTGGGGGTCCTTGAAATTACAGTGGTTCAGAAGCACTGAGACTGGGGGCTGTAAAAACCTTCTATTGCATATCTTTTCAAATGGGGGTCCGCGGGCTAATAAGTGTCAATTTGGGGGTCCTTGACATGAAAAAGTTTGAGAAGCAGTGTTCAAAACAATGTTTCTAAACTAGCCTAATGCTAGCTGACAGCATCAGCATGCAGCAGCATGACAGCATAGCTGGAAGCCTTATAGCAGTTTAAACCTATCCCAGGTTATTATAAAGTGTGTTTGTTGCAGAAGCAGGTCCTTACCCAGGCTGTGACTCTGTATAGACGCTGATAGTTGTTTAAATGGACAGCTGTTAGCCTGTTAGCCTGTTAGCACCGGCTTGTTGATGTTCACAGAACTCAGAAATCCCTCCAGTTTGGACTTACTGTTCTTCTGTTGGGCTTTACAGGCGGTTGGCAAACAACATCTGTGCAATACTGCCACCTACTGGTCGCTTCATGCAACCAGACAAATAATAATAATAATATTATTGTCCCTATTTATGATTGAAAACCTGAGTTATTACATAACTTAAAACAAATACATTAAATACAACTAAAATATTGACAGAAAAAAATGACAAATTGGTCACTCTAAGATTCTCAAATATAAATATTTCCCCTGAATTGTGACTTTGGTTTGACTAGACCAGAGGTCTTCAACAGGGGGTCTGGGTCTGGGACCCATAGGGGTTATTACAGGGGGTCCTCCAAATCTTCCAATCCTTTTTATATTAACAACTTGAATTCTAGTGTCCATATTCTGAAAACTGTAGCCAAAAATCAATCCTCCAGTTTTAGGCAACATAGAAGTGGGGGACTTTAAAAAATATATATATATTTCCAAATTCCATGTAACAACTCAAATGTATATTAATCATAGAGATATTAATGACATAATTTAGTTCAATGTTGAAAATTAGTGGTTTTCCCCTTTAACCTTTGTGGTTCAGCACTCATATCCGGCCTAGAACCCGCCTACTGTATCCGGTCAGTTCCACATTTGCACACATCACTCATTTCCGTATCCGCTCTGAGCCGGATCTTCAAAGTACAAAGCTAGCTGGATCCCAGCCTTTCTTGACGTCCAAAAATAAAAGCGTCGCACGCTCCGGCACCCCGGAAGTGTTTGCAGGAGTAAAGGGGTTAAAAGGCAAACAGAAGTGTTGCTAGGCTAGCAGAAACGTTAGCTTTGACACTTCACAGTTTGTATTGTGTGCAGGATGGAGGTGACACGGACCAGTGAGTATACACGCACGCACTGTTTTATACTGCATGTTAACATTCCAACACGTGCACGCTGAAAACAACAGCCCTGCAGCGCTGTGAATTATACACAAAATAATAGAATACACCCCCAACATATCTCGTTAACGTTTGTGTGTGGCTGTCTGTATGGCTGTATGCTATTGCTAACGCTATAATATTTACATCTGACTGTGCAAGACCCATGTTCATTTTACTCTGAGAAGGCATGAAGACAACAGAGTCCATTTGGTTACATGTACTGCCAATGCAAATTGAATGTGCAGTGCTGTGCACAATCAAATGGATAATCATCAATGTAACATCAAGGATGGTGCATTGTAGGAATGGCGTGCACCAAAGCTCCACGTTTAAAGATTGGCACGTTTTAAATTGTAATAAACAGTTATTTTAACCAGACTGTATGATATCACATGAATAGGTCCATGGTCTCTCAATGAATTGAGTGCCATTAAAGGACCCCAATGTGCTTTCTTGGGTTTACAGCCTATTAGTAGACCTTTTATCTGAACGGTACTGTCCACTGTAAATATCGTATGTCTTTATTGTATTTTATTTTTTATTATGTACTGTGTTCTATTTGTCTGTCTTTCAATGTTATATGAGATGCATAAAGTGGTTCCTGTGTAAATAAGCCAAACATCTTTATACTAGGCTCTCGTTTTAGTTGACCTTGTACCAGTGATTTGTACTGTCATGAAACTGCACTTGTTCCTATCCAACCGTCTAATAAATAAATAAATCAATGTGCTTTTCCTATGCAAACTGCTGATTAAAATATGTTTCATCAGTCAATCAATCAATACATCTACATTTTGACCAGGTAGGACGCCTACACTGGTTTGACAACTTGACAAGTAGTCGAACAAGCCTGAAGCCACTAAGCTCTATATGTCAACTACTTCTCAAAGTAACATACCTATTGTACTTGTGATTGATATCTTTATTAGTCCAATAAATTACAGTAAAACATTTTGTTAAAAGGATAACACAAAGTCCTTTGGGGACTTGTTTCCATTGTGGCCATACATTTCCAGTGGTTACTAACTATGCTATACTAGTGTGGAAAATATCAGTCCAGCAATGGCATAAAAGCAATTTCCAAAGCAACTTTCACTTGTAGTCGAGTAATATTTGCACCAGCAATACTGACTCGAGTACTGCAATTGAGCACTTTGTCCAGAATGTCCACCACTGCATAAAGCAGCCAAAGAACAGAACTTGACGAATTGCAATATTTTACTTTTTTCTTATCTAAACTTTATCCCACAATTTTGTAACCCATTTTTCACCCAGTGTCAATTGCCTAAGGCCCTAAGCTGTAATCCTGGGCTTTGCTCTCCCTCTGCCAACCTGTGGAGGGCCCCGAACTGAGCTCATGCTTCCTTCAGTGCATGAGGAGTGAGCAGACCACTTATCACCTGCCAGGGGGGGAGCTTCCCCGGTTGGACGTATTCCAACCAGTTTCTTTCCCCTCCATCAGGCTAGTCAGGGGGAGGCATTATAGAGACCAGGATTACTGCATTTGTTTGTGAGGGTACCTACCCACAACAAATTGTGGCTTTAACTATTGATTGATCGCCTGTGTTTCTGTGTGTTTCAGATTTTAAAGACAGTCTGAGCACGGTGTACAGTGCCATAGAGGAGGCAGATTTCCTGGCCATCGATGGAGAGTTTTCAGGTAACGACAGTGTTTATTGTTGATCGGACGTTTTGATGTGGAACATGAATTAAAGCAGTGGTTCTCAATCTCAATGTGGGGACCCCCAGGGATCCTTAGGGGGTTCCAGAGGCAGGGGAGGGGTCCCCAGCAAAATGAGGAACAGCTGACTAGACCATTCAGACGATGGGCTGGTCTAAACCTTTCAGCATATAGACAGTTGTAGAATTATATACTAAATCTAAGCTAACGACAGACAAAAACCTCTCTGATGGGGGGTCCCTGGCACTTTAAAATGTGAGGGCCTAATACGTTTCTCAATTTGCGTATGTGTGACTGAGAACCACTCCATTAAAGCATTTGTCTATAATCATTGGACTCCCAGCTATAATGTGCGTTTTGTTAAAAATGTAGGCATCAGCGACGGCCCCAACGTCAGCGCACTAACCAATGGCCTAGACACACCGGAGGAACGCTACCAGAAGCTGAAAAAGGTTTTCTTCCCATTTCTTTTCATTCTTTTGATTTTTAAATGGGACGCATGCAAATTTACAGTTTCATTTCAACTGTCTTGGAACATGGCTTTATGTGCTTGTAGCTCATGCTAATTTCGAACTCGTATACCGTATAAAAAATGCAAAAAAAACTTGATGCTCCCTCTACACCACATTTCTTTACCGAAAATGGCCAGTTGTAACCTTGTAGATCGGATCTTTTTTGCTGAATGCTCACTCCACAATAGGGACACTAGGGCTCATGTGCTGAATGCTCACTCCACAATAGGGACACTAGGGCTCATGTGGTTAGATAGATAGATAGATAGATAGATACCTAGATACCTTTATTATCCCAAGGGGGAAATTCAGTGGTTAACCATGTAAGCCTGATTTCATACTTGGACTATTGGAAAATGGGTGATCTACAAGTTGATCTATTTGTTGAGCTTTTTAATTTCTTCACCTATAATACAGTATGTTCTAATTAGAGATGTCAGGGTTGAAACTGTTATACTGTTTGTTCCTGATGTGTGCAACAAATCTGTTCTCTCTTCACCTCTTCGCAGCATTCCATGGACTTTCTCCTCTTCCAGTTTGGGCTGTGCACGTTCAAATATGATTCAACACAATCAAAGTGAGTTGGTGTACTAGGTAGGGGTGTGTGTGCATTTGACTAACATTTTGTCGTTTGTCGGGTGGAAACCTTGTATGGCCAAAACCGTTTGTTTAGTATATATCATTCATTTTCAAAAGTAGTGAAAATAGCCTCGCAGTTTTGTGCTTGTAGATCTGCTATTTTCACTACTTTTGTGCGACACTCTTGTATTATGAAGCATGGCTTTAGTTTACGAAAGAACATACTATTTTGAAGCTTGGGAGATACAAGGTCTCCACCCGACAACGACGATATGCATAATTAGGACGGAAATTAGGTCTGTCCACATATCTCAAACTTTAGTTTTACGTCAATACTAAAATGTGTTTTATATTGTAATTCTAACACCTCAGTAACAACTGTAATGTGGGTAGATTTGATTAGAAGTATGGCAAATGTCAGTTTGCTTCTGGATATCCCCATCTGGTCTGTGTTGTTGTTGGTGAAGGTGTTTCTACCCGTGCTAGTGATAATTAAACTCTCTTGACTTCTTCTCTGCAGGTATATCATCAAGGCTTTTAATTTTTACATATTCCCTAAGCCGTTCAACAGGACGTCACCTGATATCAAATTCATCTGTCAGGTACGTCAGTGATGTGTTGATGTCTCTCTGAATGGCTGAAGCCGGCTCACATTTGTGTCATTGGTGTTTAAGACTAGAGTCTCGTATGTAATGTGTTGTATTTTTTGACAAAAGTAAGGACTTAAAAAGCCTGAAATAATACAAAAATATATGGATCTTTGCTTGTCACAGAACCTCAACCTACAAGCTCACAGCTGTGAACTTGTCAAACTTTTAAGACGTGTCAAATTGTATTTTGGCCGATAATGACATGCCCAAATGGGGGACGATAGTTTGAACGCGTTTATAAAGACATGGTTTGCTTGAATGAGCAGATGCCCTGACAGATTTGATGGCTGTTGGGAAGGGACCTCGCTGACAAGTGCATGACTCGGCAGTGCCTCCTTCCCTGTTATGATATTAAATCATTCCACCAGTACGATGCACTGAATACTGAGACATAATCCGTTCCGCTAGGTTTGGCTCTAGTGGGTTGGGGGGGGGGGGGGGTCCATGTTATACACCCTCTACCTGCTTCCCTGTGTCTGACTACTATAATTTATCACTAAACAATCACTTAAAAACAAAATCTAATTCTCTGCCTGACTGCGCCAGCGGATCGGCCCCTCATTTGCATTATGCGTTACATCATTCACCACCAGAAGAAATTGGGATGTAATCTCACCCGAACAAGCGAGACGAGAGCTGCCTCCATTACTCACCATAACCGGGACTTGACTATTTTGTCGCAGTCGGCCGGACTGTGAAATATTATATAGTGGCGTCCTGTCCTTGATCAGACACCGGTTGCTCTTTGTTTTATTACTTCCAAAAACACTTGATTACTACATCCTCAACAACAGGATGATGCTGTACGTTCGACCTTGGGTATGCATCGAAAAGATACCGTCGTCTTTTTATTCCCCAGTATTTTACGTCCCCGCCGCACCCATACTAGTATGTCAACCCCATTTTGATAACCACTGCCCAACAGTATCGATTGGCTAGAAATGGACTGGATGCAGGTGATTGCCAAGGGCAAAATGTTTGGAAATTGTGGCCACTGACCTCGTCTGTGAAGTCTGACCCTCTGATGTTGTCTGTCTGACTGTCTGTTTGGTGTGTTAGGCAGGCTGTGAAGATGCTGATTTAAATCTATTTTTCTCCTCAGAGTTCCAGTATAGACTTCCTGGCCAGCCAAGGCTTCGACTTCAACAAGGTGTTCCGTAACGGTAAGTAGAAGATGCTGTCGTAGTCTCATAGTTGATAGTCTCTGCCTGGATGGCCACTCAAAGCCCCATTTTATACTTTGTCCTTTGACGTTGTCGCATGCAAATGGTAGCTCTACAGGCTCAGTTTGTCGTGAGATTGTAGATTGGCTATTTTTGAAAAGATGCTGGGGTTCCAAGTGGTATGTAATTCTGACGTTCATCAAAAAAGTCCTGGATTTATATTGCCTAAACCAGTGGTTCTCAAAGTGGATTCCAAGGACTATGGGTTCCTTTAGGGGGGGGGGGGGGGTCTAAATTGACCCATACAAGTCTGTAACTCTGACATTGTTTCCTGATTTCTGACTTCTCTCTGTGCTTGTCGTAGGCATCCCATACCTGAACCACGAAGAGGAAGCCCAGCTGAGAGAGCAGACGGAGGAACGGCGGAACCAGCAGGCCAACGGCGTCGGTGCACCCAACTTCATCTCACCCCCAAAAAGTGTTACTTGTGTACCCGAAGAACACAAAGACTTCATCAAGAGGGCGGTGTAAGTTTCCCTAAATCCGTTTTTTCTGTCATTCTGTTTGAAGGCAATTCCTTCAGACTAGACTGGGCTCAAAGAATTGACAGGCTGAAGTCCACATCCATGATATTTGTTTCCCAGCCGAGTCGAACCAAAGAAAACCAAAAAATGGTACCAGGCGTTGAAGTCTGTGCAACATACTAGTGTCATGTCCCAGGGGGATGTGTACTGTATATACATCAAGCTGCCTCATGCTACACAAACCGGACATGGGCCCCTGTCCTGTGGGCCACATGTCGGTTCCCCTTTCTATTTGAAGCTCCCCCTGCCCTGGCCCTCGGCTGCCAATCCTGTGAACTTTTGCACAGGAATGCCACCTGCCTCCATAGAAAAATGAACTTTTGCACAGGAATGCCACCTGCCTCCATAGAAAAATGAATGGTGTATGTGTAAAAGCACCGCAAGGACTGTGTTGGAGAGCAAGCGAGGGGAGAGGGAATGAGCCATACTAGGGATGCGACGATAAATGTAATTATCATTCATTGTGATATATTTTTTTTTCTCACAATCGTATCGCAGAGATTTAATTTATCATCACATTCACATCATACACTGGAATTAATTCACCTCTACTGGGCTGCATATCCGGTAACACTTAAAACCCTCTATAATTGGTAAAGCAGACCGGTAAAGAATGTACTTGATACAGTCCTTTCTTTTTGGAGCTGTGTGGAACACAAGCTCCCTATACGTGGCCGTGTGTGTAGGTATGTTTGTATGTGGGTCTGTCTGTATGTAGCCTCAAGCCTGTGGTGTAGTACCTTTTATGACCACACATGTTAAGGGAGGGGCGCTGTTTTCAACTGCAATACACACACACACACACACAGCTCCACTTCGAACAGAGGTTCGATTTTTTTTCTTTCAGTCTCTACCAAATCTCGTTGCCAAACATGGCTGATCTACAAGCTCACGATGTGTCGTGACACATTGTGTGTGAACTTGTAGATCTGTAATTTGTGCAAGCATTCCAACCCAGAATATGGATGCTGGGGTTCAAGTGGTTTAACAAAAGTCTCATTTTAACTCATTTAGTGCTCCAGACATGAAGGGGTTAAAATGTCCAAGCTGCCGTTCGCAGGCTCCGTCCGCGGCCAGTCTCTTATTTTGAAGGCCGGAAGTAGATTGCGCAAACAATTCCTTTTTGACGACCCTTTTTTTTTACCCGGAAGTCTTGTCGTCCAATGTGTACACAGTAATGGCGGATCGATGCCTTTCAGCTTGTACTATTTTAGCGAGAATCCAATGCCATCCTTGGCATCAAAAGTGTTTTTTGGAGAAAATGGACATCAAAGATGAGAATGACCGTCAGCTTTACTGTATATACAGGTACAGTATATTGTTAAGAGTTTTAAGCCTAATTTGATTTATCGCGATCTTATTGTAAATTGCTATTTTTCTTTTTTCTTTTTATCAATAATTCTGACATGAAATGTCCATTATCGTCCCATCCCTGAGCCATACCAGTGTGCCATCATGCTACAAGGGTGTCAACAAAGCGCGTGTTCTCACAGCAGAGCACAACATTGTCTTGAAGCCAGGCTGGTTGGCATCCAAAAGGCAGTGCTGCTGTGAGAGATAACCAGGCAGTTGTGAGGCAACCAGCTCAAAACGTTTTGGAAAAGAAAAGAAAGGAATCTGACCAGTCTGCAGTACACTTTGATTGGTTTAGGTTTTATTTTTCAACACATAATGGATAGACCCATGCACTACCGCTGTGCAAATCTTGTGTTTGCAGTTAACCATTTTGAACCTGGCATCCCTGTTTATGGCATGGCATTATCGTTTTCAAAGATTATACAAATGGCACATCTGCAAGCTCGCAATGTGACGCTATTTGTTGTACAAATAAGTTTAGGAGGTTAACGTATCTTACGAAGAAAGTGTCTTTGTTTGTCCTGACGTGATACCTTCCTGGCTTTATCTTTTCTTCACACGATCCCCTCCTGTCTTATCTTTTCTCTACAGGGAAAAAGTCGAGGCCCTGTTTACCAACTCTGAGAAGAAGACAGTGGAACTGGAGCCATGTACTGGGTAATATACTGTAGTTTTTTAACTTGCCCTAAAAGGCTATAACCTGTGTGGAGATTCAGCCTTGCATGTCCATATTAACCCTCCCTGTTCGTGTTCCACACAGGTTCCAGAGAAAACTGATATACCAGACACTGAACTGGAAGTGAGTGTGTTTTTATGTTGTAGGAAATATTAGTTATCTTATGGCTTTGGATCATTGTTCCTTTATTCTTCATTATTGTTGTCAATATGTCTGTAAATGTCTGACATTTGTCAAACTCTCAAACCCAGGTTCCCCAAAGGCATTCATGTGGAGACCATTGAGACAGAAAAAGTACGTACTTGTTGTTTTTTTTTTTTTTTTTCATTTTAACAATCGGAGCAAAATTGTGAACGGCAAGTGTTTGCGTGTGTCTGTGCAGAAGGACCGCTTCATCCAGATCAGCAAAGTAGATGAAGACGAGAGGAAGAGGAGAGAGCAACAGAAACTGGAGAGGGAACAGGTGGGTTTGGGAGGATGGCTATCAAATGTTCTTATGTTATACAGTGTGACAAATCAACTCGCAGTCTATTGGTATGTCCTTGAGATTGGTAATCCAACACACTGAATTTTCTGGTGTATTGTTGTAGGTGTTTTCATCATTTTGGATGTGGATGTGCACTTTGTTCTCCTCACCTTTTTAAGCTTCTGTTGAGAAGGAGAACTGGTTGGCATCATTGTTCTTCATTGTACACACACACACTGGCGCACACCAATTTATTTGTATTTGGGGAATCGATGAGTGAAACATTTCTTTAGTCGGCTGGGATCTTGTAACGTCCTTTGTCTTCATTAATATGGCTCCAACCCTGTTCCAAGCAGGATGATGTAATGACCTGTGTGTTTCCCCCCTGTAGGAGGAGTTGAATGATGCTGTAGGCTTCTCCAGAGTGATCCACGCCATGGCCAAGTCTGTAAGTCTGCAACATCAATCATGCACCTAGCACCTGTCACCATTACAATCTCTCATTATTGGAATGACCATCCTTAATGATGCCACTTTGGGGTTCTATATTTATAAAACCCACAGACGCACTTAACCACTTTCATGTTGAAAATAGATCGACGAGTGTCTTGTCAACTTCACTGGGTAATCTGTCAATCCATGTGTTATAAACCTTTTCATAACAGACCTTCAGGATGTTGGGGTTGATGCTGATATCAAGCACTTTGTCCTTTTCAAATTAATGATTGGAGAAGCTTGTTCAAATGAGAGCAGACTGGTCCGAAGTCCGAAAATCAGTTAAAAAGACAATTTAACCAAACGGGTGTCGTTAAGCGAACAGTCGTACAAACATCCGCTTGAGAAAGCACAAAAACAGAACCAAAAATGAAATGCCACGAACTGAAACCAAACCATAAATTAATGTTGTCATTTACACCTGTAGAGTTGCAAGCATTCTTTCGGCTTTATTCTCTCATTGTTACCACTTTAGGACTTGTTTAGTAGAGATGCCACCTCTTGTCCATATTTGTATTCCAGTTAAAACTTGAGAACCTACAGTTAATCTACATTTAATCCACTCTGATGTTGACCCACTGAGACTGACAGTGTTTCCATTTGCTCCAACACACACAGGGCAAGCTGGTGGTTGGACACAACATGTTGCTGGACGTCATGCACACTATCCACCAGTTCTACTGTCTGCTGCCAGAGGTACACACACATGCACCATATGGTCACTACTAGATTAAACTCATTCACTGCCATTAAAAAAAGGCTACTTTCGGGGTTGTCTACCACGATTTTCATACCTTTTTAACGTGAGCACGTGCGTGTCCATGCGATGGTGCACAGATCGTGCAAGATCCGCGCGGTCTGCTTGTGTTCTGCTCCCAACCACAAAAGATGGTGTTTCTGCGTTGGATGCAGTGTTGGGTAACAAGGAAATAAACGCAGGGGAGCGTGACACAGAGTAACGTGTTGTCCCACCCCTAGTCTCGCGTGGCCAGACTGTTGCCTCCGCGATTTGGTCAAATGCTCCCGGCATACAGTCTGGCAGACGGAAATGGAAACGGTGAGTGCGAGATAAAGCGGATGTGACGCAACCGCCCCCTTGGTGCAGTAGCAATAACATGTCCTACTGGAAGCGTTATGTCTCCTTTCAACATTTCTGGGGGCTTTATTTTGTCTTTCTCTGGTGTTATTGGTGTCACCTTCATGATGTTTTCAAACGTTTCATAAACTATACACTCATAACAATAATAGGCAGCTCAAATGACTTTGTCTGAGCTATTGTGTTTCTGTTATGTTTCCAATGGGACTACAGTTCAGTGCAGCAGTGGCTACTTCCGATACTCGCCGTTCGGGAGCTGCTCTTCCAGACTATATAGCATTCGGAGATTGTGGAATAGTTGTCTGGCTACGCGAGACTATCCCGCCCCCCAAAAAGCATTTCCGTTTCCTGTCCCAAACCGGAAGCACTGCCTTTGAACACTTAGGAAAGGCTGATCGGCGATCTGATTTTTGATTGTTTTGAATTAAATCTAATAACTTGGGGAAACTCGGCCGTGGCGGCCTGGAACAACAGGGAGAACTCTGTGAAGGATATGGTAGTAAATGAGTTAAAGGAGTATAGTTACTAGTGTAACAAATTAAATGAAAAGGTGAATTCTCACGGTGTCTCTTATCTGCTCATTAGGATCTTCAGGACTTCAAAGAGGTCACCAAGTATGTCTTCCCAAGGTACGTAACCGTGTTCTACTTTTACTTTGCCAATAATTCCCCAAAACAGCTTAGTAGTCTATGCTTTATTTTCTGTTTGTGTGCAGGTGTCTCACTGCATCACATCTACAGTATTGGCTCATAACGCATTACATCGCAATATCAGACACCATTTTTTGATGAAGTCAGGCTCAAGTCTTTAATAAAACGAATTTTATTCAAGAAAATGTCACAAACAAAGCATTACAAACATGTGAGCTGTTTGAAAAAGGATGGGACGGAATGAAATGTCTCTAAATGGTAGTATTATGTGCTACCACTTGGTCAATAAAGTCATTTTCATCCAAAGTGTTTTCAGGCAGACCTAAAGCAATCTCAATATATCAAGCCAACTTTTATGAGACAGAAAAGCATCTGCATCTAAGATGAAACGCCCTCCGCCAGTTAATAAAGATGAAAAGAATGCCATGCCCTTCTCCAGTTAATGAGGATTAAAAGAACATCTTTGCTTCTCAACTTTTGACTTTAGTTTTATGAACAACATGCACTTTATGTAGTCTCCAAAAAGCAGTCGTGTTGACACATAAATCTAAATTGTATCTTTATGGCTGTAATCCTACAATGTACTCGATGTAAGGAGATTGCAACAAACTGTTTAATGAAACGGTGCATTGAAAACGCATTCAGGTTTGGGACTGTCTTGTTCCAGACTAGAGAGTTGGTACCAAAGTACCACTCTATTCTAATGAAGCATGTCATCCTTTACAGCTTAACCACTTTAGGCTGACGTGCCTATTTTGAAGCGTGCCATTACAGTTGAAAATGTCCTATCATTTGCAAACAAATAATTCCACAACCCTCAGACTAAATCGAGTAGACAATGGTATATAATGATATAACCATATTATAATGGTGTGAGAATATGTAAATGGGTGAAGTCGTCCTTAAATGACTTGTGCAGCGTCCAAACGTAACCTTTTATCTGTCCTAATAAAGGATGATGAATGCATTCTTGTGCTCCATAACATTGCCATTTGTAATGTCACCGACTAATGGGCAATGATCTTGAATCCTAGTTTTTACAGTTTATTTGGACCATGTCCTCCTGTATCTGTACTTGCATGTCTGCTCGTCAGAATCGCATAGCACTATGTAGCGTGTTTGTGTAGTGGGCAAATGGGAAAAGTGCATGTGTCTGCCCTCAACTAGACTTCTCTGACTTGATTAATTTAAAAGACCTGGGGGTTCCTGGTTAGGCAAATAACTTTGGAGCGATGTCTAGCGTACGCTTGCATGTAAAGAATGCTGTAGGGCCCCTCTGTATAGTAAACACAAGTTCTTATGCTTTCTCTTCTTAGACTTTTGGACACGAAGCTAATGGCCTCAACACAGCCGTTCAAGGTACTGTAACTACTTTCAAATGAAAACGTTTGAGAACCACTGAAACTGAGATTCAGCCAAGTCCTTCAAGTACCCCTGTAACTCGCAGAGTACAATCTGTAAGGGTCCGTTTGGGGGGGGAAGAACCATGGAGATAAGATAAGAGAACTTTATTGTCCATCAAATTGTGCATGCAATGGAAATGTGTCTTTGGCACACAGTCAGTATAGTCAGTATACAACAATATAACATACACAAGTGCATTAAAAACTGTATAAAATTCATCCCATAACATAGCAGCAGTGATCAAGGGTTGTAAACATTTTCTTATTTAAAAGCGTAAAGCTGCACCTCATTGGTTTGGGTTTATTCTCTAGGAGTTGATCACCAACACTTCTCTGGCTGAGCTGGAGAAACAGCTGAAGACGAAGCCCTTCAAATCTCCTGCCGTCGGTGAGAACCTTCGCTAGAGAAGCTCTGTCTTCCCCACTCCATTTGTCTGATCTTCTCTTCAGTCCGTCTCACATGTCTTGTTCCTTTCTATCCGTCATTTCTCCACCACCAGAGGCGGCAGAAGGCTTCCCCAGCTACGACACGGCCCACGATCAGCTCCACGAGGCGGGCTACGACGCCTACATCACTGGCCTCTGTTTCATCTCCATGGCCAACTACCTGGGTAACTAACGCATGCATTCAGCTGTAACTACCTGGGTAACATGCATTCTCACTCACTCAGTTGGGTTTTAACAAGCTGTCACAGTGTGACTTTGAATTTAGTCGGCCAGTTCATCCACTAATCAATTTGTTTATTCATTTGACAACTCTGTGAAATTGTGTTTGCCCACATGCACTCTTGTATGTGGGCTTGTATGAAGAAGACCAAAATAGTTCCCAACCTCAACAATGAAAAGAAAATGCTGATGTTGATTTCACAATGTATGCTACTGTAGCTATTGAAATACTATAGGCTGTAGAATTCAAATGGTTATATGAAGTGGTCGTCATTTAGCAAGAATTGTTTAATTCAGCATGGACAGAATCATATACAACATCTCGACACAGTCTTGGCCGATTAATCAAACTGACTGATTAATCAATTATTCGATTATGCCCTAAACCACTTAAGCCCTACAAGCTCTCAAAGCATCACTTTGCTACATTTGAGAGCTTGTAGATTTGCTATTTCTGCAGAATATTTGGTCTCTGTAGTGCATAATTTGCCTGACTTTTGCTTTTCTTTTGTAGGCACATTCTTGACCCCACCCAAAGCCCACTTGTCAGTACGCTCCAAACTAATCGAGCCTTTCATCAACAAGTAAGAAACACTGTCAATATTCTATTTGTTTTTAGAACAGGCTCTTGAGTCATGGCACCCTCATATCTGACTTTTTTATTTTTTTTATTGATGCCCTCACGTAGTTTAAAAGTAAAACAACCATGTTTATTCCTCCTCCTTTCACAACTGCAGACTTTTCCTAATGAGGATCATAGATATTCCCTACCTCAACCTTACTGGACCCGATTGTGAGTAGATCATCCCAACACTATGCTACTTTGAAATTGTCACCCTTCAGTCCGTTCTCCTTTTTAATACCGTCCCCTACCCCACTTGCTTTCACCTCTCTCCTGGTCCCTGTATTTCTCCTGGTCCCTGTATTTCTCCTGGTCC
The DNA here is from genome assembly GCF_963921795.1 of Nannobrachium achirus. Classification (NCBI taxonomy): domain Eukaryota; kingdom Metazoa; phylum Chordata; class Actinopteri; order Myctophiformes; family Myctophidae; genus Nannobrachium; species Nannobrachium achirus. Next base: position 16,092,175 of record NC_137812.1, read on the forward strand.
CTGTCTTTCTCCTGGTCCCTGTCTTTCTCCTGGTCCCTCTCTCTTCCTCCTGGTCCCTCTCCCTGCAGTGCAACCTAAGAGAGACCACGTTCTGTACGTAACCTTCCCAAAAGAGTGGAAAACCAGTGACCTCTTCCAGCTCTTCAGTGCCTTCGGTAAGGCATGACGAAACGAGCACAGCAGCTTTGGTTCTGCTTCTTCCCACACCACACAGTTACGACCCGTGGTCAGTTCCTCACCCGTTGTCCTAGCTGATGATTTATTTTTTCTCCATCCAGGTAACATTCAGGTGTCATGGATCGACGACACGTCTGCCTTCGTCTCGCTCAGTCAGACGGAGCAGGTCCAGATAGGTGAGTCTCCCTGAGTCTATTTTTGAACCATTTATGGTCTTTTTTTTTTTTTTTAACCAGAAATATAGATACTGCTTGGAAATGACAGGTCTACCTTGTGTAATGAAATTATAATGCTTTCATTTATTATTCTTACTGTTTGGGGGGGTGTATTTTATCGTCTGTCAGGTGTGAAACACCATACTCTATGTGCAAAACTTACTTTTCAGGATTCAAATTCAAAAGTATTAAATCTACACGCTCAAAAGTAGTAAATATACAAGCTACTGTGACGTGACTCTGTAGTATTTTTTTATTATTATTACTTTTTTTTTTCTTGTTAATGCCCTACTTGATCAAAATTAGAACATGGATGTAAGAAGTTTCTGACCCCACCATAGTCTCGCGTAGCCAGACTGATGACTCCACAATTTGCAAATGCTCCTGTCATACAGTCTGGGGTAACGTAAAAAGAATGATGAGTATCCGGTTAAAGCTGAAGTGAAACTTCCGTTTCCGTCTCACATCGCACACATTTATCATAATATAAATAAAAATCATCTAAGCATATTTAGCTTGCTGGTTGGCAGAATTGAAAATTTAAAATATATTTTCTTGAACGGAAATGTCAGCTTCCATTACTCGCCGTTCAGGAGCTGTAGTTCCAGACTCTATATAGTATTCAGAGATTGTGGAATAGTTGTCTACAGCGAGACTAACCCCACCGTAACCCCACGCCCACAGCCATGAACACCAGCCGCTACGCCGAGAGCTACCGCATCCAGACGTACGCAGAGTACCTGCATGCCAAGCAGCGGGACAAGGAGCGGTCCACGGGAGGCCAGCAGCAGCAGCAGGCCTCCTCCCACTCCCACTGGGGGGAGGACAGCTGGCTGAAGCCCCACTACAGGTCCCTGGGGAAGCGCAGCATCAGCCCCGTCCCGACGGAGCAGGGCGGCGCCGGCGGGGGAGAGGCCTCCGCCACGGACGGCTGGAGCCATTACGCACAGGAAGACGGTACGGGCAGGAAGAAGATAAAGACTGATGGTTAGTGTTAAAACGTGCTTTTACTTTTATTCTTTTGCATTTTGCAAGGGTTCACTCGGTATAGGTTAGAGCAGTTTTTCCTCAACCTTTTTTCTGCATGGGCACACTTCACGTCCCAAGAATCCATGGGCACACGAACATAATACGGGGGTGTAAATATCGTCACTGTCGGGAAGAAACCTTGTATCTCCAAGTTTCAAATTTGTACGTTTCTTCGCAAAGTAAAGCCCTGCTTCATCATACAAGGCTGTCGCACAACAGTAGTGAAAACAGCAGATCTACAAGCACACAACGCCTCGCACCGTGAGGTGTTGTGTGCTTGTTTTCACTAGTTTAAATCATTTTTTAAATGATGAATACAATACTGGCTTTCAAGCAGTTGCAAGTGGCACTTCTCAGGGGCACACCAAAGGTCCCCAGGCACAGTGGTTGAGAAACACTGGGTTTACACACAAATCTGTCGCCATAAGGGCCGTCCACCATTGTCATTTTGATTGGACTTTCAAAACGATCAAATAAAAAAATCTGTTCGAAAAATGCCAACTGGTTGAGACAGAGGAAAATCCAGAGACTTGTTTTGAGTGTTGAATGATTAAATGGACCACGACGGGATAACGTGCACAGTGCAACAAATGGCGATACAAAAATGTAATATGCAGTTTAAAAATAATAATTTTTTTGACCATGTTTATACAAAATTTAAATATGCAGTTTAAAAATATATATACATATTTTTAACCATGTTTATATCTTTATAGTTATTGTGTTCTGCCTTTAATGGTTGCTTCTCGTCCCCAGAAATGCGCGGGCAGACGTATGCGGGAGTCGTAGACAGCAAGACGTCAGAAGGCTGGCTCAAGACGCAGTACGTAAAACAACATGGACTTTGTTTAGTGGTGCATGTACTGTAGAGGTGGCCGATGGCCTGACTGGATGTTGTGCTCTGTCTCAGACCCACAGCGGACTCGCCAGCAGCCAGTCCAGAGGGGGAGGAGAAGGAGGGGGAGGAGAGTCCCGAGCACCCTGAGCCAACCACCAACGACCAGGAAGGAATGGACACCTGGCAGCAGCCTCCTTCAAAGAAGGGCAAGAACGGACGCAAGAATAAGAAACGTATGTCCATTTGTTTGAACTAGTTTCTTAACCGTAAAATGGTGTGCAGAGATGGCAGATGTTTTACGTTTGCATTTTGACACATGGAAACGAGTGGGTTCAGCTATACTCACTAGCTGCTAGGACATACATGGGCAACTGGCAGCCCGGGGACCGCGGACCGCCAGTTTCCCCCACCTTCGCTTAATGTGGCCTCGCAGGCCAATATCAGAATACTGATGGATAATTGATTTAATCCGTTACAATTCCAAACATGACCTGCTTTAATGATTTCAGTCTATATTAGTAGCTTAACGACTATTTGACGGCACAGCAAGGCACGGTCGACGTCTTCTCATATTCTTCTATTCTCAAAAGAGAAATAAGATGTTTGCCCAGTACCCAAAACTGGTGAAAATGGCAGATCAAGCTCGCGGTATGTCGTGCCGTGTTGTGAGCGTGTGGATCTGCTATTTTCACTACTACTTAAACAACAGTTTTCCACTGAACACCTCATTGCAGTGTTCCACTATCCATTGACAAGAACACTGGGATGTGCCATATGAAAGGAAGAATGTTTTCTTTTATAACAGGAATGACACAAATAAGCGCGCCAGGACGGATACAGACGGTGAAAGGTGCTACACATATTCACAAGATCGTAAAGGCAGAAAAAAAAAGATAATTGAAAGAGAAGGTAAAATATAGGAATCGCAGGGCTCAATAATTCAGCAACCACCCAACAAAAACCTCATCTTATGGCTGGTTCTCACTTGCACTCTTGGACAGCGTAGTATAATCACAAATTGAAATGTAGGGAAACACGATGTCTGGACTAATTGGGGGGCTGCACGGGTGCTAGAAATATCAGAACATGTTTGGATTTTTCACGGTTTGGAAATCCAGAGGTCTGGTGGCACGAAAACACTTCTAATCTGATATAGAGTTATTCAATGCTTGTCTGGTTTGGTGATATGTGTGGTTGTGAGCTGTAATAGCCATTGTCTGGCCACAGGGGGGCACCAGGCGCACTGATCACCACTGGATGCCTTTCTAATGCATGAGCTGCAAATGGCCCAATATTGTTTGAAACCAGACTGGTTTAATCAGCCTTAAATACTTTTTCTATTGATTACTCCTTGGAGACTTCAATTCATGATTATTATTATTATTTTACTTATATTTTATTCATGTACAGGTCTGGGTGTAATGCAGTGTAATAGATGGCCTTCATACCAATTTATTTTTATTTATCCGTAGATTTTGAACGATAGAAAGTCTCATTCCTAAGCCAATAATTTGAGGAGACCGTTTCTCCATAGTGAACCACTGCTGGTCATCAAATGATTGGCTTAGGAATGCGACGAAAACAAACAAACACATCCATGAATTCAAGTCTCCATGGAGTGATTAATCAATAGAAACTTTTGTCTTTCTTTTTTTTGGCGTCAACTCTTTAATATTTGGACTTTGCAATCTATTATGCTTTATTGCATCAAAGAAAGATAATTGAAATAAGAAACCTAAAGGGATTTGCCCTTTTATTGACTTATTGTCTTTTTAAAAGGTTTTAAGAACCGCTGCTTTAAGTCTTTTTAAAAAGTTTTAAAAACCACTGATTTAAGTGTTGTCTCTAAACCTGTGGTTCTGTGTCCTGGTGTTTTAGGGGCATCGCCTACAACAACATCCCTGTTCGATGTCCCAGAGGTGTGGTAACGAATGGCGCTCCACTCCCACCACCACCCCACTGCTCTGCTGAGGCCATGTCCCATACCGGACCACTGGTGCGTTTATCTCCTCAGCCACTCGGCGGGCGCTTAAAAGCCCTCCAGGGCCATCATCACACTCACTGTGGGGGCATTACAACCCCCACCCCACCACCACCTCTCCGTGGAACCCATTCCCACGGTGACCAATCCAGTCAACGCGACTGCACTGTCTTTTTTTGAAAGAGAAAACAAAAGCCATAACCGACGACGGACGGCAGCCATTTTCTTAGCTTGTAAAAACAACGAGAGGAGGAGCGGGCAACTCCTCTAGTGACGTGACGTTCTCTGAATTCTGTTCAAAACCACAACAAAAAAACTGGCAAAAAACTATAAATGTCTACGTATTGTTTTGTAAATGTTTTCGAACGAGCCTGGAATGATGCCACACCGCAGCAATGCTGCTGGTTTTTAATCGCCGTGTCACCACCACTCGTGTGTGTGTGTGTGTGTGTGTGTGTGAGTGTGTGAGTGGGAGAGAGTGCGTTTGTGCGTTTGCTCTAGTCTTTGTATGTCAGTATTTCCACTTGTGAAACAAAGCGAGTTAATACACACTACTCGACTAGTCCTGTAGTTTACAATGATACCAGGGTTCCGTAGTATTTTAAATGCATACAATTTCTTATTTTCTTTTTTTCCTTTTTTTTTAAGAATGTGAGTCCTATCAACATCTTTTTGTTTTAAACTCTACGCTTACCAATGATTAAAAAAATAAGTATTTATTATTGATGGCATTTTTTTGACTCTTAAGACAAGTTGGTGGTCTTCATTTTGTATGGATTTTTTTTTTCTTTACATTTTTTCATTGTTTTGTGTTATTGATGTTTTTGTAACTGCAACGGTGTCAATGTATTCTAATGCAAACTGCGTACACGTTAAGAACACGTCTGCCTTTTTGTATGAGGATGGATATGAAAATCTAATATTTCCATACAGTGGAAAGAAATTAAAGAATGTTTTCTTAGTTGGTCTCTCGTCTCTCTTTTTTTAACAATTAACTAACACTAACACAAGACAAGACAAGGAATAAAATGACGAGTAAAACCCACCTCCCCATTCAGGACCAACTATGTCATGAAAAACGGGGCCAGTGCAAAGTTGCCACTGCTGTGTAAGGACGGCATAAATCATGTCCTTAATCTGCAACTCGAGACTGAGAACATACGTTAAAGTTTTTCTTGTTCAGTCATGTAATCGTCCTAGATATGCTGTATCTAAAATATAAACTTATAAAGCCCATTAATGAAGTGTTAAGGTGTGAGGAGGGTTCCATCTCATAGCCGCCATCTTTGCTGCTGTTAAACCAGCAAAGAGTGTACATCTTGTTTCCGTGCGTTGTGCACATTCAAACCTTGGTGGACAAAGTACTCTACTCCAATACTTGAGTCAATATATATGTTACAGTTAGTTTGGGTAACTCAGTTAGATTGGGGTAGGAGCGCTTGTTTTTGTTCACCTCATGTCCCAGTGGTAGAGCATTTGACTGCAGTCCCACGCTGGTGAATGCTACTATGCCTAAACCTAAACCTAACCCTAACCCCTAACCCCTAACCCTAAACCTAACCCTAACCCCTAACCCTAAACCTAACCCCTAACCCTAAACCTTAGCCTAAACCTAACCCTAACACCTAAACCTAAACCTTACCCTAAACCTAACCCTAACCCCTAACCCTAAACCTAACCCTAAACCTAACCTCAGTAAAACTATGCCTGAACCTAACCCTAACCCTAACCTCAGTCAAATTATTCCTAGTTCCCCGAAGGAGGCAGCGCCTGCTCCACATTGTGCACAAAAACGAGCGCTCCTGTTCTCAATCTAACTGAATCTCAAACTAACTGTGACATATATACTCCTAGTTAAATATTTGTTTTGTTTTTTCCTCAGTCTTGAACAACGCTGAAAACCCCTTCTGAAAATGATCTTAAAACCTTCACTGTATGCGTTTGTCAATAGGTGTAAGGAGCCACTGCACCATCTGGTGGTAAAGGGATGTAGGCCTAGTAGCTGATTTTTGAGCGGTGGTCACAACGCTCCTATACGTGGCCGTGTGTGTGGGTCTGTCTGTCTGTCTCCGTGTCTGTCTGTCTGTAGCCTGCAGTAACCTTTTCTGACCACACATGTTAAGGGAGGGGCGCTGTTGCACACACACACACACACACACACACTAGGGGTGTAACGATTAGTAACTGTATCGAAATATCGTTTTTAACTTAGAAAATCGAAGTATATCGAAATGAAAACAGCTAAAATCGAATCGTATCGTTTTATTTTGTATCGTATCGAATCGGCAGTGCAAAGAAACGATTGTATCGATACTACCTACTTGTGCATTGTATTTAGCATTTTTAAGAAGAAAAAATGAAAAGGAGAGGTTTAATTACTTTTCCTTTCCATATAGCTACACTGGTCTATCGATAAATGTGTGTAATCTCTGGGTTCATGTCAAGGTGCAGGTTTGTCAATATACATTGTCCATGTATTTGCCATAATCACTGTGTTTACTTATTTATATCCATAATAATACATGTTTCCCTTAAAAACCTGCACTATCCACACCTTTCACACAGATTTAATGTCTTTGCTAAATAGTTACTATATCGATTTTAAATCATTGAATGGAATCGTATCGTATCGCCATGAATGAACCAATATCGTCCATGTATCGTATCGTCAACCATGTATCGTGATATGTATCGAATCGCTATTAAAATGTATCGTTACACCCCTAACTCACACACACACACACCACCGCTCAGTTCACACGGGTGTGATTTTTTTTTTCTTTCCAGGATACAACACAGGGGTGACACTTAAGGTCTCATTGGCACTTGCCCGTCGGGCAAGTACAGGCCATGTTCTACTTGCCCAAAGGTCATGCCCACTTGCCCAAACTCGTCCGTTATGAAATTATAGGTAAAATTTGAATTACTGTTCAATTTAACACATATCTTGGGTATGGGTTCATACTTGTTATTTTATATTTTTAAGTGTAGTAACAGTGAAAACGGCACATTGGTAAACAGTGTTCTTATTTTACATTCCACAGACCAGAAGACAGCTCTGTCCACGTTCAGGTGTTTAGACAGATAGCTGGTGTTGTGTTTATAGAGTAGACAGACAGTTGTTGTGCTCCATTTCAAATGAGCACTTGCCCGGTCGGGCAACCTGAAAGAAAACTTCACCTGCCCAAGAGATTTAGTTACCTGCCGGGTCCCCAGTTAAAATATGATTATTTTGGGGGCCGTGGCCTGAAAAGGTTGAGAACCACTGTCCTAGTGGACTCCTAACGTTCCATAATGTCATAGTGGTGTCAAACAAGACTATTAAGAAAACCTGGATCCTGAGACATTAATCATAATGGTGTGTAAAAATAAATACATCTAGAATAGATATGGTTAAAAAATGGATAAGATACCTCTTATAGGTGCTGTATGCACTATAACACCCTTGGCAACACTGAGCTGCTTTAAAATATATTTAATAAATGGAATAATGATCTTGGTACAGATGATGCTAAACACAAAAGGAAGGGAGGTTTACAACGCACATAATATGACCACTAATGAAATAAACTAATGACGAGAATGTATTACACTAGAGATAAGATGAACTAATTTGATTCCACAACATCTGACAGATGTTTAAAATGTTGCACACAAAAGGACTCCATCATGCATGCCTTCTGGCACTGTAAGAAAGCAAGAAAGACTTGGGAGAATATTGAGTTATTTTTTTACTTCTAAATGCAGTGGTGTTTTACACCTCAGATTCAGATTCAGATTTCTTTATTAACCATTGTGTAATACACATAGGAATTTGCTTTGGCATACTACATTTTTGCATTCAAATCAATTTTTTTCACATATAACAAACAAAAACAAACAAACACAAAAACACCGACAGAACGCAACACGTAGTCACCACAGCTGCCATGGACGGCGCTATCTTGGATACACCTACTGTATAGTTTGTCGCTTTCATAATGTAGAGGAAATTAGACAGCCAACTGGCAGGGCAAATTATTTTCTCATCTTTAGTATATAAGAAACTGTTACTGCAAAACTGGAAACAAGGAAGCACCCTCCCTTCAACAGTGTGTGTGTGCGTGCGTGCGTGCGTGTACATCCTACTTAGAAATGCCATTCTACATGTTTATGTTCAAACATTACTGATCTAGTATACGAATGGGATTTTCTATATATATATATATAGAGAGAGAGAGAGAGAGAAATTTTCTTTATATATAAAGAGAGAGAGAGAGAAAAAAAAAAAAAAATATATATATATATATATATATATATATATATATATATATATATACATCGGCAGAGCTGATTTGAACTTGAAATATATATATATATTGGCAGGGCTGATTTGAACTTGAAATATATTAAAAATGTCTCAATTACAACTAAACCAAAAAGTTGACAAGCACTGCTTTAATCAATATTGCATAACTTGTACCACTGTTCTTTTGCAAATTGTTCAATCAATCAATCAATCAAAGACTCCAAACAAGAGTTAAGAGGCACAAACAGCACTCACAGGTATAGGTCACGTAGTTATTCAGGGCCTGTAATAAGTATTACAATATCATGGTGAAATGGTAACAATGGTAAAGTCGTGGTGGGGCAGAAACCTAATTTCTCCATGTTTCAACATGTTATGTTTTTTAGTCCCTTCTTCATCACACAAGAGAGTCATGAAAACAGCTAACCTACAAGCTCACAACATGTCTGAGCTTGTAGATCTGCTATTTTCATAATTTCCAAAAATATTTGCGCCATTTCCTGAAAGTTTTCATTTTTGGACACATACAGTACAAGGTTTCCACCAAACAGAGCTATACAAAATTAGTAGACAAACACACAAAGATAAATACAAAACGACATTTGGACATACAAGGTTTTCACCCGACAACGACGTCATGGGTTTGTGTTACCTGGCCTGGGCGTCCACGTCCTGATGCCAGTGTAAAAATGGGACATGGCATAAAGAGTTGGCCCTAAATGAGCAGGTCTGTAACTCTGAGAGTGTAAAGATGGTCAAATGGACCCATGGGTCCATTTGATGCAATTTGTACACTCTGGCTGTCCTAGTGCAGTGGTTCTCAACCTGTGGGTCAGGACCCCCAGGGGGGTCCCCAAATGATTAACTTAATGTGCAACATTGTTTTCTCTCTCAACAGTAAACAAACCAACATAAAGTTTAAGTGTATAGAGCAGGGTTCCCCAATTAGTTTTCCCCAAGGGCCGAATTATGTCTAGGGTACCAAGCCGAGGCCACAACATTGCAGGGGACGACGGTGGCGTTCCCACTAATCCAGCGACAGTTCAGATATTGTCGTTGTCGGGTGAAAATCGTGTATGTCCAAAACCGTTTGTTTTGCATTTATCATTTTAAAAAAGATTTAAACTAGTGAAAACAGACGATCTACAAGCACACAACGCCTAGCATCGCGAGGCGTTGTGTGCTTGTAGATCTGCTGTTTTCACTACTTTTGTGCGACGGCCTTGTATGATGAAGCAGGGCTTTACTTTGCGAAAGAACATACAAATTTGTTGATGCGAGGTTTCCACCCGACAACGACGATATACTAGTGTTGTTGCTGCTCTTATACCACCATTATTACTGGGGTTGGTGGGGGCCAGACAGTAGCCCCCCGCGGGCCGCAAATGGCCCGCAGGCCGCCTATTGGGGAAACTGTGTATCTGCACATTTCTAAAGTGACAATTTAAGGACTTTTTAATACCTCTAAAATGACAAATTAAACATTGTCCAAATTGTGAAGCCAGTCTACATGCTCACAACGCCTCGCAACACTCACGCCTCGCAATGCTCGCAACGCAAGGCTTTGTGAGCATGTAGACCGGCTATTATCACAATAGAACCGTGATATACAAAATGTAATGCCTCAACTCTTAGTGCTCGTCAGGGTGGGGGGGTCCCCAAAAGATTTGTACACATTTTCACAACTTTTTTCAAAAATAGCAGATCTACAAGCTCACAGCGCGGCACCGAGTTAAAGCATTCAATAATTCTAGGCCTTAATCATAATGGTGTGTAAAAATAAATACATCTAGAATAGATATGGTTAAAAAATGGTTAAAGATACCTCTTATAGGTGCTGTATGCACTATAACACCCTTGGCAACAATGAGCTGCTTTAAAATATATTTAATAAATGGAATAATGATCTTGGTACAGATGATGCTAAACACAAAAGGAAGGGAGGTTTACAACGCACATAATAATATGACCACTAATGAAATAAACTAATGACGAGGATGTATTACACTAGAGATAAGATTAACTAATTTGATTCCACAACATCTGACAGATGTTTAAAATGTTGCACACAAAAGGACTCCATCATGCATGCCTTCTGGCACTGTAAGAAAGCAAGAAAGACTTGGGAGAATATTGAGTTATTTTTTTACTTCTAAATGCAGTGGTGTTTTACACCTATAGTTTGACGCTTTCATAATGTAGAGGAAATTAGACAGCCAACTGGCAGGGCAAATTATTTTCTCATCTTTAGTATAAGAAACTGTTACTGCAAAACTGGAAACAAGGAAGCACCCTCCCTTCAGGATTGTAAATCATTAATGAAACGTTATCTAAGTATTGAGAGAACAATGGCAGAGGACAGTAATAACGTTAACTGTGGAGCTGCTGTAGGCAGTTGACGTGTGTGTGTGTGTGTGTGTGTGTGTGTGTGTGTGTGTGTGTGTGTGTGTGTGTGTGTGTGTGTGTGTGGGTGTGTGTGTGTGTGTGGGTGTGTGGTGGGGGGGGCATGATTGTCTGAAGCACAAATGTTTTAGGATGAAGGAGAAGAAATACAAATAAAACCTTGGGTGGGTGGAATCACAACAGCACTGAATGTAGTGAGAGGCTATAATCCCTTGTCGCCTTTGTGTTTGTGAAACTTGAACTACTGTACTGTAAGAAAATGTTGTCAAGTGAGCAACATTGGCACATGCAGGGGAGGGTGATCACTGGCACTGGCAGAGAGAGGGGATTTTTATTTTAAAATCTAATATTTTTTTTAAACCTGGTCAGTTAAATGAAGTCACTTAATTTACAACAAATTACATCCTGCTCTAACAGAGTGTGGAAAGCTGTTCCACAACGCGGGAGCAGCGACAGAAAAGGCGCGGTCAACTCGCGCCTTAGGTTCGCGGTCGGAACCTCTAATAATCCCAGGTCAGTTGACCTGAGGTGCCATTTGGTGGTGGGTGGGTACTTTTTGACTAATTTGATTCCACAACATCTGACAGATGTTTAAAATGTTGCACACAAAAGGACTCTATCATGCATGCCTTCTGGCATTGTGAGAATGTAAAAGACTTGGGAGAATATCGAGTGGAGCTGCTGTAGGCAGTTGACGTGTGTGTGTGTGTGTGTGTGTGTGTGTGTGTGTGTGTGTGTGTGTGTGTGTGTGTGTGTGTGTGTGTGTGTGTGTGTGTGTGTGTGTGTGTGTGTGTGTGTGTGTGCCAAATGTTTTAGGATGAAGGAGAAGAAATACAAATAAAACCTTGGGTGGATGGAATCACAACAGCACTGAATGTAGTGAGAGGCTATAATCCCTCGTCCCCTTTGTGTTTGTGAAACTTGAACTACTGTACTAAGAAAATGTTGTCAAGTGAGCAACCTTAGGCACAGGTGCCAACATTGGCACATGCAGGGGAGGGTGATCACTGGCACTGGCAGAGAGAGAGAGGATTTTCATTTTAAAATCTAATATATTTTTTTAAACGTGGTCAGTTAAATGAAGTCACTTAATTTATAGTCAGGGTCTTTTATTAAAACCCTGGGAATAAATTCCTTACCAAACAATTTCTTCACCAATGTGTTTGTAAAGGTGTCTAGTAGGCCTAACATATCTAACAAAGATTGAAATTCAACATCCCTAGCAAAATATTTGACAGCTAGGGTAATTCTGGGTCTCATTCACTTACTATACACTGTACTATAAGTGGAAAAAATCACTCCCAAGAATATGCTTTAAGTAGCATGTTAGGGGTCTAACTATGTGTTTTTAATTATTCTGAATCCATTTCAAGCATTTGTTTTGCACGAAAAACATTCATTGGGCCAAAATCAGACGCAAAAAAACGATGGTTTAGGGTCGATCCATACCGTTATAAGGAGCCTAACTAATTTCGGTTCGGCAGTAGGCGAACCCAAATATGGTTTGCATCCCCCGGTTCGGGGGGGCGTCAACCGACTAAATTCGGCTCTACGGTGCTGACTAAATGTTGTGACCTCCCGACTTAATTTCGGTACTCAGCGGTGTCTTCTCATTCATTCATCCCGGCTTCACGTTCATATTCTCGGCTGTGAATCCAAGGAAACAGCCGTCGTTTGTGTGGGAGACACGCCGACTTAATGCTTGTGTGGCCGTGTATTGGGCATCAGAGAGCGGATACTGGAGACGAAGAGTGGTGGACTGGGAGGCGCGCGCGCGACACACACACACACACACACACACACACACACACACACACGCGCCTTTGCTGCGTGTATCGCTGCTAACGCGTCGCCGACCGTTTTAAAGAGAAAAGAAGACCTTAAACACAACTTTGCTAATTGCTAGTGTTCCGTGTTGATATGTTTTTTTTCCACGACGAGTTGTGTGACTGCGTGATGACATGCATGCAGCAAGGGAGGCGGCACGTCTATAATGTGAGCTTGTAGATTAAATGTTTTTGACAGAGCTCGAGCCGAGCGTTTGTGAGTGTGAATGAGAGAGAGAGAAGAGACCCCGCTGGTGCTGCTGCCTGCTGGAGCTGCTACTCACTGGACCTCCAGTCATTCAGTGTGCAGCGCGAGGGCAAGTCAGATATGTATATCCGCCCTGCAACGCTCATTCATCGGCCACAAACGTCGTCATGTCACGGACCTCCAATATTTACAAGCGACTTGGGCACTAGCCGTTAAGAAAGTATGGATGAACTCCCCCCGAACCTAAATAATTTCGGGTCGGGGCGTCCTCCCGAACCGAAATTAGTTAGGCTCCTTATAACGGTATGAAACGACCCTTAGTGATGAGTCATCACTTTTCACAAGGTGTATGGGGTCCATTTTTGGCCCAAGTAATGTTTTTCGTGCAAAACAAATGCTTGCAATGGATTCAGAATAATTAAAAACACCTAGTTAGACCTCTCACATCCCACTTAAAGCATATTTTTGGGAGTGATTTTTTTCTCTTATAGTACAGTGAATGAGACCCAGAATTACCCTAGCTGTCAAATATTTTGCTAGGGATGTTGAATTTCAATCTTTGTTAGATATGTTAGACACCTTTACAAACACATTGGTGAAGAAATTGTTTGGTAAGGAATTTATTCCCAGATTTGACCGGTATTCTGCAAATTTTCCCTAACTATTACAACAAATTACATCCTGCACATTATTCTACATTCATTATAACTCTGAACTCTGACTGGGGAGGGAGTCGGGGAGAGCCCTGGGCTAATCCCTTGTCCCTCCTTGTTTTTTTGTTAGTTTATTTGGACGTTTGTGTCTGAAACTTGAACTACTAAGAAAATGCTGTCCCTAACCCTAACCCATCACCCAATACATATATAATGATTAAAAAAGTAAGTATAAGTAAGTAAGACCATAATCACGCCAGCACACAGTAGCTCTCCTCCTCCTCCCGTGGTTCTGGTGTCTGCTGGAGGAAGCGTGTCCAGTCGGGCCCGGTGACGGGCAGCTGGGTCTGGAAGTGGTTCCAGAACCTGTGGTGGTAGACGTCCGGCTCTCTGCTGATGCGGTTCTGGAAGCCGATGTAGAGGTCGTCCCACAGGAGGCCCTTCAGCACCACGTGTCTCACCTAGGGGTGCAACCACCACCACGATTTTAAAATAAATAGCAGATCTACAAGCTCGCAGCGCGGCACTCGGTGCCGCGCTGTGAGCTTGTATATATCTGCTATTTTTCAATAGTTAAAGCACAAAATAATGTGTAATAATGCGTTGTGAATCCTTGTACCCAGGGCAGAAGTTGGTGCGACACCCCTGGGTGGAACAATTAATCGATTCATCGTAATCGAACCGATTATTAAATTAGTTACCAACTAATTTACTAATCGTTATCAAATCTGCAACTAATAGCTAAAGTTTTTATTAATACCACGTGCAGGAATATAGTTTCAAGAACAAAAAATATGACTTCAATATTTATTTTTAAATGACCTATTTGAAAAGATAGTGTTACCCATTAGCCTGACTAAAATGTATGCAGTCAGATTTCTTTAGTTTATTTGTCTTTTATTAGCAACCTAATCGGCAGCTGAGCAAAATGTAATAAATTATGTATTTTTGAATGAATTATTCATCTTTCATTTTTTGTTAGTTAGAACGGTGTCTAAAAGAACCTCAAATATAATTCATAAGGTAATAGCTAAATAAAATAAGTGCCATAGTCCGATTAATCGATTAATTGTTTAAATAATCGTCTGTTAAATCGATTTTGAAAATAATGGTTAGTTGCAGGCCTATAGTCTCACCACTCCGATCCTGTTCCGGATCTCCAGGTAGGCGTGCTTCCTGCCGGGCCTCCCGGCGGGGAAGGACAGATCCAGGAAGTCCACCGTGTAGTCGTGGCCGCCGAGCGCGGGCTCAAAGTCGTCGTCCGTCTCGATCAACCGGACGACCAGGTTGTAGTCTCTGAAACCGGCCCAGTCGTAGTAGAACTGGATCCAACCGGGACGTCTGAAGATCTCACAGCCCACGGCGCTGTTCAGCTCGCCCAGGTACGAGTCGAAGTCCCAGCTGTCCTTGTAGATCTTGGTGCCGTCGGGTGGGTTGGTGATGGACCCACTCAGTCTCTGGTCTGGGTCTTTCAACGCGAGGGCCAGGTCCAACGCAGCACCTTGATTTATTGAGTAGTATTATTAGTTGGGCTGGGATGCGATTAAAAAACTTAATCGAATTAATTACAGGCTTTGTAATTAATTAATCGCATTTTAATCGCATATTAATATTTGACCCGAGAAGCATTTTCTTTTTCAAGTAAAACACATTGTTGTATGAGTGAATCAACGAGTGAGTTTTTTTAAATCTAAATTTCGCATCCACTGGGCCAAGCAAAGCGCTCTGATCGGCTACTCGTTGTCTTTTCTTGGTTGGTGCATTACTACTTACTGTATGATGCCCGAAACTGAAGGTTCTGTGGTGCAAAAACTACGTGTGATTTAAAAAAAAGAATCTGTAATTAATTCATCGCAATTAATCAGTTAAAGTCCCAGCCCTAATTATTAGACAAAAGTGGAGAACAGAACAAGTAGAGTCAATACACTGAAGGAATGTAGTACAGTGCTGTTTTGATCAGAGTCAGACACAATGCAATGCCACATAGACAGTTCATTCTAACCCTTGCTTTGTTCCTGTGACCTCGTGTGATCTCTGTGGCTGCTGTCTGAGACATCTACTGTCTGGTGTGGCATGGTTCAGGCGGTGTTTCTCAATACGTTTCCATATGTTTTTCTAACATTTCTCAGAAAGACTGTTGCTTGTTGAGTGAGATGACTGTACAAGTAGGATCTATAGTTACGTGCAGAATGCAAGCATCTAACTTCCTGCCATCCTTCAGTTAGGAGCCGCAACCTCTCCTATACAAGGCAAGTTGAATAGGAGATGGAACGGCGTGCGACCACCGTGCAGGAAACATTATCTGGGTTGCGGGTCCTAACTGAAGAATGGCAGGAAGTTAGATGCTTGCATTCTGCACGTAACTATAGATCCTACTTGTACAGTCATCTCACTCAACAAGCAACAGTCTTTCTGAGAAATGTTAGAAAAACATATGGAAACGTATTGAGAAACACCGCCTGAACCATGCCACACCAGACAGTAGATGTCTCAGACAGCGGCCACAGAGATCACACGAGGTCACAGGAATAAAGCAAGGGTTAGAATGAACTGTATAAGTGAGATTGCATTGTGTCTGATCACAACAAGTACACACACGCACACGCATGCAGCACCTGTGTATGTGTGTGCGTGTGCCCCCCCCCCACCCCCTGCCCTCCCCACGCACACACGCACCACACATGCAGATTGCGTGTGTATGTGTGTGTGTGCATCCCCCCCCTTGCCCTCCCTATGCGCACCACGCATACAGATCGTGTGTGTGTGTGTGTGTGTGTGTGTGTGTGTGTGTGTGCGTGTGCATCCCCCCCCCCTGCCCTCCTCACGCACACGTGCACTGCACATGCAGATCGTGTGTGTGTGTGTGTGTGTGTGTGTGTGTGTGTGTGTGTGTGTGTGTGTGTGTGTGTGTGTGTGTGTGTGTGTGTGTGTGTGTGTGTTTGCATCCTCCCCCTCCACCCCTTACGCATGCCGCATGTGCGGCGCCTGTGTGCGGCGCCTAGTGCGTGTCTCCCCCTCCAAAGCCTAGAGAGACTGTTTGAACGCCTTACATTTTAACTCTTTCTGAGTTGTGTAATACTATCACTATGTGCTTTTAATGCTTTTCTTATTTGTATTAAACAAGGTGTGAAACTGTTCACTGTTCTGTTACCTTATACAGGTTTCTTTAGTCCGTTTCAATTTGTTTAGCTTTGTTTCTTTGACCTTTTGAATGTAGCACTTTGAGATCTGGGGGTGCTCACTTCTCGCCTGTCTGTGGGAGAAGAGATAACTACCTCCGCCTCTGGCCTCCTGAAAGGTGAGTTTTCAGGGACTTGTATCAAAACAACATCCCGGTTCAAGCAATGGAACAATGGCGGAGCGCTTGTTTTCGGTGGAGATGACGGAGGCGCGCCGGCGTTATATTATAATCACAATCTGATAACAACAATCATGACATATAGCTATTTATTATAATCACTAATTCACTATGAAGTGTCTTTAATTATAATGAAAGTAAAAATTGTCAAATAACAAGGACAAATTGTTCTGCCCACAACCTTATCAAACCAAAATGCCTAAACTAGCCTACTGTAAATGTAGGTCTATTATAACTATGATAATAGTTCTTGTAAGTCCCAATTATTAAGTAGAATACTTGACCTTATAAATATAGAATGTTTATAATGTGTTATGATTATTTCTTGTGTTATATGTTATCAAACATCGCATGTAGGCCTATTATATTACCTATAACCTATGAACGAGTGAGCTCTCGGCACCTCCGTGCGGTCCAGGCGAACGCAACGGAGCGCTCCCTACCTCTGGTTCAGCCAATCACAAGCTTCCACTGCTGGAAGCGGGATGTTGTTTTGATGCACGCTTTTCAGGGCAGTCTTGAAGGAAGCCAGGGAGCTACACGTTTTAAGGGAAGTAGTCAAGGAACTCCACGCTTGGGTGACAGTGTTGTAGAAGGAGAATTTACCCATATCTGTCTTATGAGTTTGTGTTACCTGGCCTGGGCGTCCACGTCCTGATGCCAGGTGAATCCCTGTTGATGCGAGCGTTGAGCTCTTCCGCTGTGTTTTTGACATTGGTGTCCTTGATGTAGCCGTCCGACGGATGCGCCTCCACAAAGTAGCCTGCCATCGGGCAGTAGATCTTAGGCTGCAAGGACTTCATCAGCCCGGACTTGTAGACCAGGAGCTTTTTCCGCTCGTTCCGTATGAACTCTGCCTTCCACTCCTCGGTGTATTTCCCCCCGTGAAAGGTCATGGGGAACCCGGAGGCCCCCCCGGCAAAGTCGCCCATCATCAGGTCCGCGTTGCGCGGCAGCCTCCCGCCGTTGGGCCGGGTGCAGTCCACCGTGTTCACCATCACGTGACCTTTGTAGTCGACCACGATGCAGGTGTCCATTTCCGGATGGACGCCGTCCATCAGGATCATGAACCTCAGGTGCTCGTCGACGTTTTGCCAGATTCCGAAAGGAACCACGTTGATGTTTGTCAGCTTCACCCGGCTCTGCTCCAAGTACCAAAAGACCGGCCTGGACGTGTCGCCCACATAAATGGGCACGTGGGGCCTCCTCTCCGCCAGGACCCTCAGCGTGGGGTAGCTGAGGTGGTCAGAGTGCATGTGGCTGACGTAGACCAGGTCTGCCCGGCACAGCCTGTCCAAGGAGTCCACGGGCGGCTCGTGGAGGAGCCACCAGCCCCTGGCGAAGGCGGGACCCTTGAGCCAGGGATCGAACACCATCGTCCTCCCTCCGAGCCGCAGCTCCATGCACGCGTGGGTCAGGTAGGTGACGGTCACTTCCCCCGGCTGCAGTTCCGCGGCGGCGGTGCCGCGAGGATCCGCCAGCCAGGGGTCCGGGGGACTCAGCTCCAATAGCCGGAGCCCGCCGTCGTTCAACGTTTCGATTTGGAGCTCGTCTTGTACAAAACTGTCTGGAGGGTTGACGTATCGCATGGTCGACATGTCCAGCTTCCAGCCGTGTTTGGTGCATTTAACGACGCATTCCTCTATGTCCCGTATGAACAGCCCACCTTGGTGTTTGCACTGGTTCTTGCACGCCTTTAGGACTTTGTCCCCCTTCTTGTAGACGATGTAACATTTACCGTCTTCTTGGTTCTTCCTGAAATTGATTCCGTCTTTGAGCGAGCGGACGGCCTCGGGATCCAGAGTCAGCAGCGGCTTGGCTTCCTGGCCAGACATTTTTTCAGCAGTCAGTAGGCCTACTGTACGTTCGGGGAGTAGTGAAATGATGGGAGACTTTACATAGGAAAAGGTACAGTTTCATGACGGTACAGTTCACTGGTACAAGGTCTACTAAAAGGAGATCCATGAAAAGACTAAGCTTATTTCCACTGGAAACCATTGAAGTATCTCATATAACATTGAATGACAGACAAATAGAACACAGTACTATGCAGTAGATATGTAAAGAAAAACAAAAAAGAAGACAGTAAGTCTAAAACAAACAGTATATACAAAGAAGGGGCAGGGGAGGGTAGGGTTGGGCTAGGTTCATTTTTTACCAGTTGCGAACGGCTGCTGCCTGTAAGTGGTTTTTCAGGGCAATTTTAAAGGATGCTAGTGATCCACACTCCTTTATGGCCTTCGGTAAGGCTTTCCACATTTTGGTGGTATAGCAGAAAAAAGAGTTTGACCCTTTGTTGGTTTTGACTCTGGGTTGAAAGTGATCTGTGGCGCTGCCTCTGGTGTTGTAATTATGGACATCCTTAATGTTTATAAAGTATTTTGATAGGTACTTGGGTATCATAGTGGTGTAGTGTATCTTGTACACCAGGCCCATTGCAAGTTGCTGTACTCTGTCATCTACTCTGAGCCACCCCACTCTTAACTGGTGAGTAGCGGTGAGGTGAGTCTGATAGGGAAGGTTAAGCAGGACCCTAATTAGTTTATTTTGGGCTGTTTGGAGTTTAGTTTTCAGGGCTTGTGGGGCGTCACGATACCATACGTGGACTCCGTAGTCAAAGAGGGGCTGGATTATTGCTCCAGCTATGGTCTTCAGTGTGTTGAAATTGACCATCGGGCGATCCTCTGTAGGAAACGAGTTTGTTGGTTGATTTTATTTATTACTTTAGAAGTCATCTTTTCACTGGAAAGATTAGCTTCAAGGATGCATCCTAAGTAAGAGATTTCGTTTGTTCGTGTTATGACCTTGTCACCCACTTTGATTGAGAAGTTATCGACTTTTTTGAGGTTATGATTTGATCCAAAGAGGATGGACTCCGTTTTTCCCAGGTGAATTGATAATTTGTTGTCGTTAAGCCATGTGCAGATCTTACTTAGTTCAGAGTTAAGTGTCTTTTCAACCTGCAAGTGGTCCTTGCCCGAGACTAGGAGAGCCGAGTCATCCGCGAACAGGAACAGGTTGCAGTCGCAAGCAGATGCCATGTCGTTCACGTATATTAGGAACAACAGAGGTCCCAGTATGCTACCTTGAGGAACACCACAGCTTACTGGGAGGGGGGGGGGACAGGGTACCGTTAATCTCCACCACCTGTTCCCTCCCCACCAGGTAAGATTGCATCCAACTCACTGCTGCGCTGTCAAGACCGATGGCTTTTAGTTTCTCAATCAGAATAGAATGATTTACGGTGTCAAATGCCTTCTGGAGGTCCATCATGACCATGCCGCTATATTTGCCGTCATCCGCTTCGCGTTTGATTTGGTCGGTCAAATAGAGAAGGCATGTGTCGGTGGAATGAGATTTTCTGAATCCAGATTGGAACTCGTAAATCAGATTATTCTCATCGAGATATCTTGCAATCTGTTCGTAGACTATTTTCTCGATGACTTTGGATATGGAGCTAAGAATGGAAACGGGACGGTAGTTTCCAGGGTCTAGTTTGCTACCTTTTTTATGCAGGGGGGTTACTTTTGCTAGTTTGAAGTCCTGTGGGACATGACCCTGTTCGATGGAAAGGTTAATTATGTGGGTAATGATTGGAGCAATGGTGGCGGCTGAATCTCTGAGAAATCTAGCTGGAATTTTATCAAGGCCAGTGGCCTTGTGTTGAGGTAGGGCGTTCAGTTTTTTAAACACTTCAGTGTTTAAAAAACAGTTGTCACTGTGGCAAGTTTAAAACTGTCTTTTCTGACGCCCAGTTTATTGTAGAATTTCTTAACAAATTTTACACCATACCGCCCAGATGGGGCGACCAGTCTTTCAACCAGTGAATGGGCCATGGTGGTAAAGGTTTTGTTAAGATGGGTAGCCACTTCACATTTGTCAGAAATGAGAGCGGCGTCCGTTTTGATGTTTATGCTGTGGCATATGGTTTTAGGTTTTAAGCCTAATTGGTTGTTAAGCAACTTCCATAGGTCTCGTGGTTTGTTTTTGTATTCGTCAATTTTGACGTCGATGTAGTCTTTTTTGGCGGATCTAATTAGGGCGATTGTCTGGTTTCTGAGTTTCTTGCACTGAGCAGTAAGATGTTTGATTTAGATTTTGAGGTCAGGGTTGAATTTTTTTCTAAGCTTTTTGCAGCACTTACGTTTTTCATCGTACTTTTTGTCTCTGAGTTTAGCTGATTCGATAATATCTGAGTTATACCATGGCTCTTGGCGGGCTTTAACCCTGGTGGTTTGCAAGGGGGGCACGTTGTCTAGAGCATCGGTCAATTTGGTTTTAAAACCACACCATGCTCCTTCGACATTTGTACACTGCAGTTCAGGGAAAAAGTCTGTATTCGGTGCCGCGCTGTGAGCTTGTATATCTGCTATTGTTTGCAGTTAATCTGATCCTACTGTATTTACTCCAACCCACTTCAGCCCTGTATATATGTTGGCCATTTGAAAAATAGCCAATTTACAAGTTCATATACATTTTATACATTTTAAAAGTTGTGAAATGGGCAATTTCATAATAGTACATTCTACTTTTGGTACTTTAAATACATTTTGATACCTAGTACTTTATACTTTTGTACTTTAACTCAACTAGATTTTAAATTCCGGACTTTTAGTTGTAACACATTATTTCTACATTGCATTATTGATACATTTACTTGAGTAAAACATTTGAGTACTTTCTCCACCACTGGAAAATGGAAGAATAGCTGGCTAAAAACGTTTTCAGCTTGCAGATCGGCTGTTTTTGCTACTTTTGTGTGACATAGAATGATGAAGTATAGGGCATTCATTTACCTTGCCCTTACATGTAAATGTGCGGAATTCAAAATTTACTTGAGTGAAAGTACAAAAGTATTGGCATCAAAATGTACATAAAGTATAAAAAAAGTAGAAAGTACTCTTTATGCAGAATATCCCATTTCACAAGTTTTCAAATGTTTAAAATTAAAATGTATTAAAAGTCTTATGAATGGCGACGCATTATGAGCTTGTAGATCGGCTATATTGTAAATGTGCAAAATGCACAGTATAGCTGAAGTAGGCATAATGTATGTTTTGCAATAATAATAATCAAAATCTACAAAGTAACTATAGTAGCCTAACTGAAGTTTCCAAATAATTGTAGTGGAGTAAAAGTATATTATTCGCCTCTGAGATGTAGTGGAGTAGAAGTAAAAGTACTGAAAATTGGAAATACTCCAGACAGCAAAGTAAAACACAAAGTTGTACTTACACCACTGATGCCCACCACCACCACCCAGGTGAGGTCAGGGGAATCCACTGTAGTGGAAATTATTTATACGACTGTCAGTATGTAATATTGTGTATTTCCCAAACTTACTGCATGCTATATTAGATTAGTCACCTTCCACATAAGACTGACTCGACAGCAGTTGTGATACGAACAGCTGCCAAATGCTGACTGGCTCCTACGTCACCAGTCCATATATGGAACAGAATTGTATCTTTAGACACTCCTTCAGCTATTCTTGTAATACTGTCTCCTATAAGAGGAGACTGGCCTGACAGTCAGGAGGACACTAGCATGCGTGTACCTCAGAACTCTCAACTTTGTTAGGTTTACATAAATATATTGTATTATTGTCACTCTACCTTGTGGAAATTCAATTTCTATATTATATACTATAGACAGAGTCAGCAGTGGCTATGCTTCCTGGCCCAGACATTTTTAGCAAGTACCGAAATGTACCGAAATGATGCGAGACTTACCACACATACTGTACCATCCACTTCAGAGTCTGGGAGGATTGTCTCTGAGGCGATGCGGGTATGCAAACACCTCCTCGTGCAGATATGAAAACTCCTCCTCACGCAGATTCTACCTGAGATGCTTTCTTTCACCTGAGATGAATAATTGACAATCCTGTTTCACAAACAGGTCTTTTACCCCACCTCATTGTGGCTTGTTATGTACACACCTGAGCAGGGCAAATGTCATTATGATGAAGGACAAACCCCAGCCTCGTGGGGCCAGACCGACTCATCCAGTGCAAACAGTGGTGATGAATGGGACACGCCTGCTACAGTAAGGGATCAATACTTAGTGTAATGTTACATGCTTTTCTTTTCATGTTTATTGCCTCTACAGGCTTAACAAGGTATTGTGACCTTATGTCTTTGAACTCTAGGTTAGATTGACCCAGGTCCTGTTGACCTAGGTCGCCATCTTTTCAACCTGCTGTACAGCTTTGATCATGGCTCATACGCCACACCTTTGTGATTTAGCAGTGTATAAAAGGAGCTGCTTTTGCCAGTGTACTTTCTTTTACCTGTTGGGACCTTGTGGAAGCTTTGTGTGTGAGTACACTCAGACTGTTATTTCATTTCATGTTTATGTGAAGATGTTTAGTTAAAAAGAAAACATGTCATGTAACTTTATTTCATTGTAAGCTTTACTAGTTAAAAACACTTTGTATAATGCTGGTTAAAAACATTTGTGTTTGATTACAAATAATTGTAGATCGGCTATTTTTGCATTTTGTCAATTGAGAATCTGATTTTCTCTTTTTTGATTCTTTTCAGTTTCACACTTCTGCCTTTATTAAACGGGCATACCGTGTATGTTCAAAATGAAGAGGAGTGTTTGTGCTATGTATCGATGAGTATACGCATACGTACTCAGGTGCCATAATAGTGAAAACACATGGTCCCATCGGGGTCTACACAGCAGTCTTCCTCGCAATCAAGACAACTACTCTTCATCAGTTTTCCAACTCAACCCAAGCTACAAGATGGATGCTACTCCACACACAGAGGAACAGCAGACAGCTCCTGGAGCAAACGAGACACTTGTTACAAGGTCAGTAGCCAGCATTTCAAGCTCAAGGAAATCATCTGCTTCTGTGGCAGCAGCTAAAGCACGGGCTAAAGTATTGGC
The DNA here is from genome assembly GCF_963921795.1 of Nannobrachium achirus. Taxonomy (NCBI): domain Eukaryota; kingdom Metazoa; phylum Chordata; class Actinopteri; order Myctophiformes; family Myctophidae; genus Nannobrachium; species Nannobrachium achirus. The sequence goes on from NC_137812.1 coordinate 16,116,051, forward strand.
CGCACGCGCCCGCACATCTTATGTTGAGGAAGAAAACAAACTGTTATTAGAGAAAGCTCGGATTGATTTACAGAAAGCTCGGATTGATTTACAGAAAGCTCGAATAGATGCAGATATTAAAAGACTGAACCACAACAAAGACATTGCTGCAGCAGAAGCGGAGGCTGAAGTTCTTGAGGAATTGGACAGATCCTCCAGACACTCAGGAGGCTCTAGAGCATCAGGCATTTCTGCGCTTCCATCCCAATCTGCACAAGAAAGAACCAGTGATTACGTTGAATGTCATTCCAATGTATGAATGAATGAAACATTGTAAAGCGCTTTGAGCACTTGGAAAAGCGCTATAAAAATGCGATTCATTATTATTCATTATTCCAAGGTTACCGATAGCGAAGTCATTGAAGAAAATGTATTCTCAGAGAATGAGTTCTCTGATTCTGTGCATCTACAGCTTCAGCAGCACAGTTCTGCTCCATTCAATAGTCCTTCTCAGCAACTCAGTTCTTCTGCATTCAATACTGCTCCTCAGCAACTTGGTTCTTCTGCATTCGATGGTGCTCTTCAGCAACACAACTCTGCTGTTTTCAACAGCGCACCTCAGCACCACAGCTTTGCTGTATTGAGCAGGGCACCTCAACAGCGCAGTTCTGCTGTGGTCAACAGTGCACTTCAGCAACACAGCTCTGCTGTATTCAACAGGGCTTCACAGCAGCACAGCTCGGCTGTATTCAACAGCACCCCTCAGCAGCGCAATCCTGTTGTGTCCAACAGTGCCCCTCAGCAAGACAATCCTGCGATCGATGGTGCCACTGCGCGCTTCACCAACAGTCGCATTGACAGCACTCAACCGCAAAGCTCACCCAGTCGGCAAACAAATCCTTTCTACTCCACTCACAACAATCAAGCTACTCATACTCACTCTGGAGACAATACAGGGTTTGGTGACATTGCTAAATTCCTCGCTCGACGCGAACTGCTGAGCTCCAGTCTCACCAAGTTTGACGACCGTCCTGAAGGCTACGGGGCGTGGAAGTCAAGCTTCTTGAACTCCATTCAAGGAACAGGACTTAACTGCAGCGAAGAGCTCGATCTGCTAACTAAGTGGTTAGGCCCACAGTCGTCAGCACACGTCAAGAGGATTCGAGCTGTCCACGTCAACGACCCAGCTGTAGGCCTGGGAAAGGCTTGGTCTCGTCTTAAGGAGTGTTACGGGTCACCAGAGATGGTCGAGAAGGCTTTCTTGGACAGAGTAGAGAAGTTCCCGAAGATCACTAATAAGGATCCTCAGAAGCTCCGAGAGCTTGGTGATCTGCTACAGGAAATAGTATCAGCGGCGCATATGGGCACCCTACCAGGGCTGACTTACCTGGACACCGCTAAAGGCCTGAATCCCATTGTGGAGAAGTTGCCATTTAACCTCCAGGAAAAATGGATCTCACAAGGGAGTGATTACAAGCTGCGCTACCAGGCACAGTTTCCACCTTTCACATACTTTGCAGACTTCGTTTCTAAAGAGGCTTACATCCGCAACGACCCAAGTTTCACTCTTTTCTCTTCAGCTGCTACATCTGTGAAGCCAGACAACGCAGTGAAGAAGATGAGTAGTTCCAGAAATGTAGTCACCTCGCACAAGACAGAGGTCTCTTCTACGTCTGAATCCGACACTACAGAGACTCCCAGTGCTAAACCGGATGTCAATAAGCAATGTCCGATCCATAAAAAGCCTCACCCCCTTAAACACTGTAGAGGCTTCAGGTCCAAGGCCATCGAAGATCGCAAGGCTTTTCTCAAAGAAGCTGGCATATGCTTTAAGTGTTGCTCAACAAGCAAGCATGTTGCCAAAGACTGCAAAGTTGCTGTTCAATGCAAGGAGTGCAGCAGTGACAAGCATATAACAGCCCTTCACCCTGGACCAGCTCCATGGGATAACCAGATCCCTGAGTCAGAGAATGGCGGGGAGGAGAAGGCTGAGCCATCTCCCACTGTGAACTCCAAATGCACGGAAGTCTGTGGAGAAAACAACAGCCCACGCTCCTGCTCTAAAATATGCCTCATTACAGTGCATCCCAATGGACAACCAGAAAGGTCAGTGAAACTCTATGCTATTCTCGACGACCAGAGCAACCGGTCTCTCGCCAGATCGGAGTTCTTTGACCGCTTTGGTCTTAACGGCACAGATTCTCTCTACACGCTCCGGACGTGTTCCGGTATCACTGAGATGTCTGGAAGGAGAGCCACGAGCTTCATCGCTCAACCTTTGGATGGAAGTCTCAGCATCAATCTCCCGACTCTCATAGAGTGCAACTACATCCCTGAAGACAGGTCAGAGATTCCTACGCCGGAAATAGCAAAGCATCACAGTCACCTCCAGTCCATTGTGTAGCACATTCCACCACTTGATCCAGAGGCTCAGATCCTACTCCTGCTTGGGCGTGACGTTCTACAGGTCCACAAGGTGAGAGACCAACGCAACGGACCTAATAACGCGCCTTATGCCCAACGCTTGGATCTTGGCTGGGTTATTGTCGGGGAAGCCTGTCTAGGAGCAGCTCACAAACCCAAGGATGCAAGTGTGTTCCGCACTCACATTCTTGAGAACGGACGCCACTCTTACTTCACACCCTGCACTAACCATCTCACTGTGAAAGAGAAGCTCACTGTGAACAATCAGAGGTCTCACAGTTCTTACGACCTGCAAAGCCCGCAGCTCATTTCTGTTCCAGCTCCATGTAGCGAAGATGACTCCTTGGGAAGTGATATCTTTCAGCGTACGGAGGATGACAACAAGTTTGCTCCCTCTATCGAGGACAAGCAGTTCATCGAGCTAATGGATAGGGAGGTGTTCATTGATGAAGGAAACAACTGGGTAGCTCCCCTCCCCTTCCGCACATCAAGATCACGTCTGCCTAATAACAGAGAGCAAGCTTTGAGTCGGTTTAACTCTCTTTGTCGCACCCTTGAAAGGAAGGCTGAGATGAAGCAGCACTTCGTCAGCTTCATGCAACGGATCTTCGATCTAGAACATGCAGAGCTGGCTCCACCACTGGCAGAGGGAGAAGAGTGCTGGTACCTCCCCTCAGTTGGAGTGTATCACCCCCGCAAACCAGGTCAAATCCGAGTCGTGTTTGACTCCAGCGCAAAACATCTTGGAGTGTCTCTCAACGATGTGTTGCTGACCGGACCAGATCTGAACAACGGTTTGCTGGGAGTTCTTATGCGCTTTAGGCGTGAACAGATTGCCGTTACTGTGGACATTGAACAGATGTTCCATAGTTTCATTGTGAGGGAAGATCATAGGAACTTCCTCCGATTCTTATGGTTCAAGAACAACAACCCCATGGATAAAGTTGTCGAATACCGAATGCGTGTCCACGTATTTGGCAACAGCCCCTCTCCGGCCGTAGCGACCTATGGCCTCAGGCGAGCTGCTCTGCTTGGAGAAGATGAGTTCGGCCATGCAGCAAAAGAGTTCATCCATCGAGAGTTCTATGTGGACGACGGTCTCACATCCCTGTCCTCCATATCGGAAGCCGTCGGCTTACTCAAAGCAGCTCGAGGTATGCTAGCCATGTCCAACTTACACCTCCACAAGATTGCATCCAACTCTCTGGCAGTCATGCAAGCCTTTCCATCCTCCGAGTATGCAAAGGACTTGAAGGATCTCGACCTAGACAAAGAGCCTCCTCCAGTGCAGCGCAGTCTAGGATTGAACTGGGACCTGAGCAATGATACATTCACCTTCCAGGTCTCCAGCGCCAACAAGCCCTTTACACGCAGAGGTGTGCTTGCTACAGTGAACAGTCTGTTCGATCCACTAGGACTAGTGGCACCGATCTCCATACAAGGAAAGTTCCTTCTGAGAGAACTCACCCACGATACCGTTGACTGGGACGAGCCCCTCCCAGCCGATAAGGAAGCAGAATGGATTGCTTGGAGAGAGTCACTGCAAGCCCTTGAACACTTTGAGACTCCTCGTTGCTACACAAGCACGTCTGTATCTAACGCCCAGCGCGTGGAGCTGCACGTCTTCTCAGATGCTTCTGTAAAAGCCATTGCTGCAGTGGCCTACTTGAGGGTGTTAGATGACAGTGGTATCCACGTGGGATTCGTCATGGGAAAGGCCAAGCTGGCTCCTATGTCAGTCCATACAGTCCCACGGCTCGAGCTAGGAGCTGCCGTCCTAGCAGTTGAGATTGCGGAACTGGTGTCAAGAGAACTGGATGTCAAGCTAGACGACACAAGGTTTTACACTGACAGCAGGGTCGTACTAGGTTACATACACAATGCGACCCGCAGGTTCTACGTGTATGTCAGCAACAGGGTAGAACGCATCAGGAGGTTCTCAAGTCCTGAACAGTGGCACTACGTACCCACCAGCCAGAATCCGGCAGATATAGCGACCAGGTCAGTATCTGCGGAACTGCTCTCAAGTACCAGCTGGCTAACTGGGCCCAAGTTCCTGCTTCAACCCACAAATGATGTTGTGGTGGACACCACGTATGACCTCATAGACCCAGAGTCTGATGCAGATGTTCGAGCAAACCTCACATCCTGTACCAACACAAACCTGAGCTGCCAGCGATTTGAGAGGTTTTCAACATGGCAGTCTCTCATCAGAGCCATAGCTACTCTAATTCACGTCGCAGAGACCTTCAGAGACAAGAGTACAAGTCAGACTCCCACATGCAAAGGCTGGCATCAGTGCTCCAAGGCTCGCACACCAGACAATCTGCTGAAAGCAAAGCAGAGCATCATTCGATGCGCTCAAGGCGAGGCATATCAGACAGAGATGTCTTGTCTGAAGCAAGGGATAGACATCCCGAAGAACAGTCCACTAAGGAAGCTGGATCCTGTCTTTGATAACAACGGACTCTTGAGGATCGGGGGCCGTCTTTGTCACTCAACTCTCACAGAGGAAGAGAAATACCCTCTCATCATCTCTGGTCGCAGTCACATCGGCACTCTTCTCATCAAGTACTACCATGAGAGAGTCCAGCACCAAGGCCGGGTCTTCACAGAGGGAGCCATACGCTCAGATGGCATCTGGCTTGTTGGAGCCAAGAGGTGCATCGCAAGACATCTGCATAAGTGTGTAGTATGTAACAAGCTCCGAGGTAAGACAGCCGAGCAAAAGATGTCTGACCTCCCTCCAGATCGGCTAAGCACAGAGCCACCCTTCACCAACGTGGGCATTGATGTGTTTGGCCCCTGGAGCATATCTACTAGACGCACCCGCGGAGGAGCAGCCAACAGCAAGCGGTGGGCAGTGATTTTCACCTGCCTCAGTGTGCGTGCTGTTCATATAGAGCTCATTGAAGCCATGGACACTTCAAGCTTCATAAATGCACTTCGTCGATTCATCGCCATCCGGGGTCCCGTGAAGCTGATCCGCTCCGACTGTGGCACGAATTTCAAGGGGGCTTGCAAAGAGCTGAAGGTACTCCTTCAAGATGACAAGGAGCCCAATGTCTCCAAGTTCCTCAGTGAAGAAGGCTGTACTTGGATCTTCAATCCACCCCATTCCTCCCACATGGGTGGTGTGTGGGAGAGGATGATTGGGGTCTCCAGGAGGATTCTGGATTCCATGTTCTCCCAGATTCAAACGTCTCATCTTACTCACGAGGTTCTGTCCACTCTCATGGCAGAAGTTTCAGCCATAATTAATGCCAGACCTCTGACAACCATCTCAACTGATGCTAAAGCTCCATCCCTTCTTACTCCGAACTTGATCCTTACCCAGAAGGTCTGCAGTCCTCCGCCTCCAGGGTGTTTCGTTGATGCAGATCTACACCGCCAACAATGGAGAAGGGTCCAACACCTGGCCAACACCTTTTGGGAGAGGTGGAGGCGCGAGTACCTCTGTACACTCCAGGAACGTTCCAAGTGGCAGAAGAGCCATCCCAACATCAAAGAAGGAGATTTAGTACTTCTTCGTGATAGCCAGGTTGAGAGAAACCACTGGCCCATGGCTTTGGTCACTAAAGTCTTCCCTGGAAACGACAACAAGGTCCGGAAGTTGGAGCTCAAGGTCACCAAAGGAGGGACTGCTAAGACTTTCCTCCGTCCCATCACTGAGATTGTGATGCTCATGTCCTCTTAAGATTACATAGACTGTGCATGTGATTTTTTGATTCATTTGTCTTTAATAGTGGTATTGTAATTAATCCCAGGCGGGGAGTGTAATGTTACATGCTTTTCTTTTCATGTTTATTGCCTCTACAGGCTTAACAAGGTATTGTGACCTTATGTCTTTGAACTCTAGGTTAGATTGACCCAGGTCCTGTTGACCTAGGTCGCCATCTTTTCAACCTGCTGTACAGCTTTGATCATGGCTCATACGCCACACCTTTGTGATTTAGCAGTGTATAAAAGGAGCTGCTTTTGCCAGTGTACTTTCTTTTACCTGTTGGGACCTTGTGGAAGCTTTGTGTGTGAGTACACTCAGACTGTTATTTCATTTCATGTTTATGTGAAGATGTTTAGTTAAAAAGAAAACATGTCATGTAACTTTATTTCATTGTAAGCTTTACTAGTTAAAAACACTTTGTATAATGCTGGTTAAAAACATTTGTGTTTGATTACAAATAATTGTAGATCGGCTATTTTTGCATTTTGTCAATTGAGAATCTGATTTTCTCTTTTTTGATTCTTTTCAGTTTCACACTTCTGCCTTTATTAAACGGGCATACCGTGTATGTTCAAAATGAAGAGGAGTGTTTGTGCTATGTGTCGATGAGTATACGCATACGTACTCAGGTGCCATAATACTTAGTAAAAGCTATTTCATTCCCTGCAGCCATCAGAGCACTAAATGAAGAGATAGATGAAAAACTAAAAAAAAATATGTGATGTGTCATGCACCAGGAATAATGCACCACAAAAGAGGGAGTCCACACAAGTCAAAAACGTTTAAATTATTATTTATTACTTAAATTAAATGAAATAATGCAATGGTCAAACATAAAGGCAAGTGAGGTGTGAGCAAGTCAGTAGTCAGTGGTGTCTGCAGTGTATGCGTGTGTGTGTAGTGTGCCGTGTGCGTGTTGTAGTAAGGTGTGTAAAAGAGAACTAAACAAAAGGCTTAGGCCACAAACCGGCCATGTGGCTCCCTGAGCATGACCTGCTCCTGGGAAGAGAGAGAGAGAGTGAGCTGGGGAGGAGGCCTTCCTTTTATACTCCCCAGACCACACCCCTCCAAGGTGTGCGCAAATGAGCTGACGGCCTGCTCCTCCCTGCCATGACACCGAGGCAGGCGCCTAGCCAACAGTGAGGCAGAGAGGGGCAGGGCCGTCACACCCCCCCCCCATAAGAATGGGGTTCCACCACATTTATCTATGAAAAAGCAAAACAAAAATTAGCAACAAAGCCACAAACACAACTAAGGTTTTCCAAACACTTTCTTAATAACGTTGAAAATTCAATTGAAATAGACACCGTCTTTAATTTAGCAAATCCAAGCCCCTACAGCCCAAGCAATCCAAAATGTTCACCTGTATCCTATGCTACTGTATACCTTTACCACTACCAGTTCCTCCATTTCGCCACGCCGTCCTGCCTCCGGCCTCAGCAACCTCGTGCACAGGAGCAATTTAAGAGAACCAGAGACAGGACGGCCTATAATGGAGCATACAAGAAAGGTTAGTATACATAGCAACCAAATTCAATGTGCACGTGACAGTGCATCGGCCATCACATTTGCCGTACCCTTAATGTGACGGATGTCCAAATTGTAGGGCTGTAAAAATAATGCCCACCGCATTAACCTCTGATTTGGATTTTGCAGGGACTTCAAAAACGTCAGTGGGTTGTGGTCTGTGTAGACCACCAGTGGAGTCAACCCAGAACCTAAATACACATCAAAGTGTTGCAATGCCATCAGGAGCGCTAAAGCTTCCTTTTCAATGACTGAATAATTAAGTTGATAGCTATTAAACTTTCGAGAAAAGAAAGCCACCACTCTATCAACCCCCTGTTCATCTGCCTGCAAAAGCGCAGCCCCTGCCCCCACATTGGAAGCATCCACCTGTAGTGAAAAGGATTCCCCCAAACGTGGAGCAGCCAACACAGGAGTTGAACACAACAGAGCCTTGAGATTTTTAAATGCCAACTGGCAATTAGTTGACCAGACAAATTTAGCATCCTTTTTAAACAGCCTGGTTAATGGCTCAGCCACGGACGAAAAGTTTCGACAGAAACTTCTATAATATCCCACACAGCCCATAAACCGAAGTAACTCTTTCTTTGTAGTGGGAGGAGGATATTCAAGTATTGCCTTAACCTTATCCTGAACCATGCGAACACTTCCTTGCCCGACCACCTTGCCCAAATACTTTACAGTGGCTCTTCCGAACTCACATTTAGCCAAATTAATTGTCAATCTTGCCCAGACCAACCTCTCAAAGAGAGCTTTAGTACGTTGCACGTGCTCAGACCATGTGTCACTGTAGATGACTACGTCATCAAGGTATACGGCGCATCCCTCCAAACCAGCCACCACCATGTTCATGAGGCGCTGAAAAGTAGCGGGCGCATTGCGCAAACCAAATGGCATAACGGTGTATTTGTATAGCCCAGATGGTGTAATGAATGCGCAGATGTCCTGTGCCCGCTTTGACAGAGGGACTTGCCAGTATCCTTTTAAAAGGTCGTACGTGCTCACATAAGTCGCTGATCCCACCTCATCAATGCAATCTTCCATTCTTGGAAGGGGAAAAGCGTCTGACTTTGTGATGTTATTGACCTTTCGATAGTCTGTACACAGTCTGTAGGTCTTGTCAGGCTTACCAACCAATAGGCAAGGTGATGCCCAGCTCGAGTTGCATGGTTCAGCAATATGGTTTTCCAACATGTACTCAACCTCCTTGTTCAAACTCTTACGTTTCTCAGGGGATACCCTATAGAAACGCTGCCTTATGGGCACTGTATCATCAACGTCCACATCATGTTCAATCAGATGTGTACGTGTGGGCACATCATTAAACAAAGTGGGATATCCGTTAATAAGAGCCACCAACTCAGATCGTTTTTCATTATCCAAATATGCCAAATTAGACTCTAACTTTCTCAAGGACTCTGAATTGTTCAACCTACCTTGTAAAATGACCTCAGGCGTTTCACCTTCCTCTGGAGCAGATACCACCGTTGAAGACCCATCTACATTGGTTGTACAAAGACAGGCATTAACAGACTGGTTCGAATAATAGGGCTTTAGTAGATTCACATGACAAAGTTTAGTCTTCTTCCTATTGTCTGGAGTATCTATGACGTAATTCTGCTCTGTCTGTTGTTTCACAACGGTGTAAGGCCCAGTGAACTTTGCCTGGAAAGGAGAACTCACAACAGGCTGAAGGAGCAAAACCTGATCTCCAGCCTTAAACTGCCTAGGCTCTGTACGCCTGTCATAAAGAGACTTCATTTTTCTCTGAGACTTTCCCAAATTCTCCTTTGCACTTTCCACTGCCAAAGTCAATCGGTGTTTAAAACCATTGACATAATCCAGGAGACTTTTTGGGGTTTCAGCTACTTTCCAGCTGTCCTCTAAAATAGCCATAGGACCTCGAACTTTGTGTCCAAACACCAAGTCATTAGGACTGAAACCAGTGCTCTCCTGGACTACTTCTCTAGAAGCCAACAAAAGCCATGGTAATCCCTCCTCCCAATCTCGCCCCAGTTCTGTACAGTAAGAGCGCAACATGCCTTTAAGAAATTGATGGAATCTTTCAAGAGCACCCTGCGATTGAGCATGATACGCTGAAGCAATGTTATGCTTAACATTAAGCTGCTTGAGAACTTCAGCAAACATACGGGAGGTGAAATTTGAACCCTGGTCACTTTGGCAAATTTTCGGTATTCCAAAGACTGACATGAACTGTGTTAGAGCTTTCACAACTGACCTAGTGGTTATGGTTCGAAGTGGATAAGCTGCTGGGTAACGGGTTACTTGGCACATAACTGTGAGCAAATATATGTGGCCCTGCTTTGAACGAGGCAATGGCCCAACACAGTCAATAATGAGATGCTCAAAAGGTTTCTCCACTGCAGGGATTGGACTCAGTGGAGCTGGCTTAATTGACTGGTTTGGCTTACTCGTTAACTGACAGGTATGACACTCTTTGATGTAAGCGGAAATGTCACGCTTCAAACGGGGCCAAAAACAATATCGCAAGACACGATTGTAAGTTTTCCTTACACCCTGATGCCCAGCAATATTGTTATGACACGTTTGTAACACCAATGTCCGAAATTTCTTTGGAACCACAAACTGAAAAATTGGATCCCCTCCCAGAGCTTCAGCTTGAGGAATAAACTTGCGAAACAGCAAACCATCTTGCAGAAAATACCCACATACACTGCTGTTTGCTTTGTCGAGAGACATGGCTTTGTCAAACAACTCTTGCAAACTCGGATCATTTTTCTGTTCAACAGCCAAATCAGCGTGTGACATGGATTTAAACTGCTCAGGTAGAGTCAAATCAAACAGATCAGAAGGACCCACCTCCTGATCAGCACTTTGGTTGCCATCTGAGGCGGCCATGGCCCGTGTAACAGCGCAAGCTGGATATACCACTGCCCCCTCAGATACACTGTCCTGCTGAACAGCCCCTGGCCACTTTCTAGTAACCACATTTGGTACCTGATCTGCCCAGATGCGTTCCCCACCGAGGTCGTTACCGAGAATGATGTCAACACCTGCAACAGGTAACTCCGGCCTCACCCCAATGTGAACCTCTCCATTAACCAAGTCTGAAATGAGAGACAGTTTATGCACCGGAACAGCAAACACAAACATGCCCATGCCCTGAATCAAAATACTCTCGCCTGTATCAGTCTCCGTTGTAAACGGCAAAATGGACTCTCGCACAAAAGAATTTAATGACCCACAGTCCCGCAGGACTTTCACTGGCACCTGTTTGTCACTTCCCATCACAGAAACCAACCCATTAGAAATGAATGGCAAGTAAGCCTCACTCGTTTTTGGCTTCAGCTCTGCAGCCTGTCCTAAAGTTAAAGCCACTGGGCTAAGTGAGTTAGCCAGTGCAGCTGGTTTAACTTGTGAGCCGGTGAACCTATCCTTAGACCTAAGGACTGGACACTCTTTTTTCCAGTGCCCGACAGCCTTACAATAATGACATGCCTCTGCTTTGCCATGTGTGCCTGGTGACATCTTGTAGTCAACCCTGCTAACCTGGCTGTCAACCCTGCCAACCTGGTTGTCAACCCTGTTAACCTGGTTGTCAACCCTCCCTAGAACGAGAAAAGCGATCCCTGTTCTTCTCCGGGTTCTGACCACTGTAGTTAGCCTTGTGAATTAACACATACTCATCGGCCAACACTGCAGCTTCAGCTGGGGTTTTTACTTTACTCTCGGTTATGTAGGTGGCAACATTAACCGGTACTGTATTTTTGAACTGTTCCATGACTACAAGGTTAACCAACTGTTCAAAATTCTCAACCTCTGATGATGAGCACCAGCGTGAGAATTGAGTGGTCAAATCTCTGACAAATTCAACATGAGACTGTCTGTCTTGTTTTCTCCAGTTACGGAAGCGCTGCCTGTAGGCTTCTGGCACCAACTCGTATATCTTTAAGACTGCTGCCTTGACTTTTGCGTAACTTCTGCTATCAGCAGGCGTTAAGGCGGCAAACGCCTCTTGTGCCTTGCCTGTGAAAACTGACTGTAACATAAGAGTGCGCTCCACATCAGGCCAATTTCTTGCCTCAGCCACTCTTTCAAAAAGTAGAAAGAATGTATCCGGATCCCTTTCATTGAACCGGGGTATAAGCCTCATGTTACTGCCCAAGTCAAAATGTTTGGCCCCACCCCTTTCAACAGTGCCAGGGAACAATGCCTCAGGTGTTAACACCCCTTGCTGGATCATCTCCAATTTTTTGTACTCTACATCTAATTTTGCCATCTCAACCTGTTGTTTGACTCTTTCTAACTCTACTACATGCTGTTGTTTTAACAGTAAGAGTTCCCTTTTTTGCTGGAAGCCAATCGAGCTTGTCTGAGCCTCTTCTTCCTCCTCATCTTCCTCATCATCTTCCTCCTCAACTTCATTCTTACCCTGAACCTCCTCAGCCTGAAGAACACCATTTTCCACCAATTTTTGAAGAAGGCAAGCCCTTTTTGCATCCTTAAGCGTTCCAGTCACTGTGATCCCAAATTTTTCCCCAATTACCAACAGTTGATCAACAGTGCATTTATTAAGCAATTCCACTGATGGAGCTTTACCAAAGTCTTCTACCACTGAAGACATTGTGCAGAAAAAAACTGACCAAAAAATAAGGAAGTGTTGGGGCTGCATACAAGGGTGTAGTTTACCTTTAACCAAACTGAAACAAATCCCACCCTAACTAACTTATAACCTTAATCTACCTACCTTTTCCTACGGCCGACACCCGGGTATGAGGAATGGTCCCCTACATCACTTATTGTGAAACCCAAGATCCGTCGCTAACAAAAACACCACTAAGGGGAAATAAAAACTTAACAAAACAACCAGTACCCTATTGGCACTGGTGACTGAGGGATTTGCTCCACAAAAAACCTACTACCCCCCTGTATTAACAATCCCAACACTTACCTGAAAAACTGCACAACAGCTCTGGGGCGCAATGCTCCCTCTCTCCGGCCTAACAAAAACAGACACTTGTGTGAAACTCCCAAAAACAAATTCCAAACAACTTACATAACTGACAAACTAAATTTCAATTTTCCAACAAAACTATACAAAACTAAATGGTTTGACGAGCCCCCATTTTGTCATGCACCAGGAATAATGCACCACAAAAGAGGGAGTCCACACAAGTCAAAAACGTTTAAATTATTATTTATTACTTAAATTAAATGAAATAATGCAATGGTCAAACATAAAGGCAAGTGAGGTGTGAGCAAGTCAGTAGTCAGTGGTGTCTGCAGTGTATGCGTGTGTGTAGTGTGCCGTGTGCGTGTTGTAGTAAGGTGTGTAAAAGAGAACTAAACAAAAGGCTTAGGCCACAAACCGGCCATGTGGCTCCCTGAGCATGACCTGCTCCTGGGAAGAGAGAGAGAGAGAGTGAGCTGGGGAGGAGGCCTTCCTTTTATACTCCCCAGACCACACCCCTCCAAGGTGTGCGCAAATGAGCTGACGGCCTGCTCCTCCCTGCCATGACACCGAGGCAGGCGCCTAGCCAACAGTGAGGCAGAGAGGGGCAGGGCCGTCACAGATGTAACTGACATGGTGTAAAGTATACTCACATTTCTTACTTAAAGGACGACTTCACCACTTTTCAACCTATCTTCATATGATTGGTCCTCACTAATGATCATGATAAAATATCGTTTTTTTTTCCTACTCTGTCTGTGTCTCATAGGAGGGCTGTGGGCAGTTCAGAAATACGTCTGCCACTGACATCATTGATGCAGGCGAGGCGACCGCCTACCAACTGAGATCTGATCTAGCCTAAATTAGAACATAGAAATTGAATGAAAAAAAATTGTGTAAAGACCTAACTGGCTTCCGAAAGAATGTCGCTCAGCCAGTTCCTTCTCCTCCTCATTGGTAGGCGGCCGATAGCCTAGGCCTACTCAACTCGCTTATAGAGATGCACATTTTTGCTATTGTTTTCAATGACAGGGGTTTGAACGTTGGGCCATCACCTGGCTTTACAAAGAATCAAATGTGCACTCAGAAGTACGATGACAACTGCTTGCCTAAATGGTCTGTGTCTCCTGTGTAGACCCTACTCCACTATTGGACAACTTTACTAGTTACTAGTTAGTAACTAAGTTTACTAGTTAGTTACTAGTTACTTATTTAGAATATTATTATAAAACATAGGCCTACATTAATCTCTTCAGCCCTATACATTTTGTCCATTTGAAAATAGCCGATCTACAAGCACTTCACTGGAAATTCGCCTACTAAACTCTCATTCCTGCAGACGCCACTGCATTGATGGGAATCCAAGCTAATAGGAATTGCAGGCTTTCTATTCCTGAACAGTTACAATGTTAAAATGGAAGCCTTTGTTCTTGCGGTAATAAAGATATAAATATTTTAAATGTTCTTTTTTTTTATCTTCCAAACGATGATGTCACTGGCAGACAGCTTTCTGAACTCCCCAGAGCCCTCCCATGAGACACAGACCGAGTAGAAAAAAGAAATCTGCTATTTTATCATGTACATTAGTGGACCAATTATATGAAGATAGGTTCAAAAGTGGTGAAGTCGTCCTTTAAGTAAAGGTATATAAATAATGTAGGACATACTGACGTCACTCACTGTACACAGTGTGACCTTTTTGTCATTTAAACTGTGGTTTTCAACCCTTTTAATATCAATATCCAATCTATTCACCACAGACCACCATTTGATGAGATTCAGCCTCTCACACCCAAAACTAAATATTGACCATGAATATTTTGTTATCATTGGATAATACTTTTATCCGCAAGTCCATGCTGTATTGATGTGGTACCTTAGCAGAGATAACACTAGGCAAACATTGGAGAAATCGGAGAAAATATACCATGAATGAATGCCCAAGAAATCATGACCATACACGCGCACAGTGAATTACATTAAGACAGCAGAGTTTAAAAATAGACACGATGAGGGGAACACAACTGACAATCAACATTATGAACAACACAACGCAGAGGACTGGTAAGACTTGACATTCCCCTGAAGGGGTCATCCCTATATGTTCCCCTCAATACCCTCAAGGAACCCTGGGGGTCCTTGCAGGGACCCTGCTTTTGACAACCTCTGATCTGGTACCTTTAGATTGACTTGGTGATAAAAGGTCATTTGACTTTTGTCCAAAGAGCCTCATATTTGCATTGCAAAACACATCATCAGCCAGAATCGGGACAAGTGCACTGAGGGAGCTGTCACGTGGGCCGTGACCAGTGGTGGGAAAAAGTGCTCACATATTTTACTTGAGTAAAAGTATCAATACTGTAATATACAAAACTCCTGAATTCAGGTATGTATTTGAATAAACATAATAGTGTTGGCATCAAAATGTACTTAAAGTACCAAAAGTAAATGTACAAAATCTTTGAAAATAGTTACTTTACACCACTGCTTGAATACAGTGTGTCACCAGTGGACCTTGAATGCTAACTGAAGTGTTTACAATGAGAGCGAAACACACAGTGCTGTTCCTTACAGCTAGTCAACCATGATGGCCTGCGTCACAAGCCCTGGTCTTTTGTGATTATGTCCATCTGTGTCTGATGTGTTTCTGTGTGTCTGCTAAATTATTTATTTTATTACATTATCCTGTAGTAACGCCTCCATTTCTCCTCGGGATTAATAAAGTATATCTCTTCTCATCTCATCTCAAGCCTGACTGGAAGACAATTTATTGCATTTTGCCGTCAATTAAAATAGTCCCACCCATTTGGAATGAGCGCACCGTGCCACACAAGTAACACGCTCAAAGGTCGAGAAGCGACCGTCAGGTCGTGCAGCAACACACAAGCTACACACACACACACACACACGCACACACACGCACACACACGCACACACACACACACACACACACACACACACACACACACACACACATTTGAGCTGACATGCCTTCAATACTTTAGTGCCCCCATGTGGACTAAGTATGTATGATGCAGAAGCATGGACAAGAGGTGGAGGCTTTCATATTAACTGTGACCTGGCGGTCTAAGAAGTAGTTTACTTCCGTGCAGGACACGGAAGTAAACTACTCAATCAATCAATAAACTACTCGATTCCACAGATAAATATTGTGAAACTAGCTGAAAATAGGCCAATCTACAGGCCCACAGCGCCTCTGTCATGTCCACATATAATATATAATGAGGCGACTCTGCGAGTTCTTCTCTTAGATAGATAGATAGATAGATACCTTTATTATCCCAAGGGGGAAAATTTGTTGCCCAGAGGCAGCACAGCAGTATAAGGTTATTTACAAAGTTACAGAGAAGTATGAAAAAGACAAAAAGAAAAAACAAGAACAG
Organism: Nannobrachium achirus; assembly: GCF_963921795.1. Lineage (NCBI taxonomy): Eukaryota > Metazoa > Chordata > Actinopteri > Myctophiformes > Myctophidae > Nannobrachium > Nannobrachium achirus. The sequence goes on from NC_137812.1 coordinate 16,132,042, forward strand.
AGTACAGAGTACAGTAAGTACAGTAAGAGCAAGGTACAACAGGAAAGGGAACGAATAATATATATATACATAAAGTGTCTTAAAGCACGACTATCAAAAAATAATACAGTGCCCAAATCAAAGTGACCATACAGTCAATGCTAGTTAGTGCAACAAGTATCTCTACATCAAGTCAAACACAAGCAGAAATACTAAAAGAAAATTACTAACACAACCTAATAGTGCATTGTCCAAAGGTCAGAGCGATAAAAACAACTAGCAAAAAAGAATAAAAATAAACAAGAAAGGGTGATGCGGCAAGACGCACAAAAACACACCCTCCCTGGAAGGTCCTTAGAGGTCAAAGTCAGTGCAGATATAGTTCCAGTAAGGAAAAAAAGGCTACCGTCGTCCTACGTTAGGAAGGTAGTCCTTGTCAATCGACCGTTGTGTGTCTCGTTGTACAGCTTGTACAGCTCTCTTGTATTAGTAGGTTGTTTATTGACAAGATTCCCTACAACAACACATAACATCCGGGCTTCCGCCTACATCACACAAATGCCTGTAACTGTAACCTATCCATTACATCTCCCCCTCAAAGGAGTTTCTAAGTACGTTGTTTGAACAGTTTTCATAGAGTAGTTTATTGATTACTGTTGATGCAGTAATTTATTTTTCATGATTTATTTTAATTTGTATGTAGGCCTATTAGGTATTAAAAGTAATTCAATCACTTTTAAATTAATTAAAAGTAACTGAAACAAACACACAAACAAAAAAAGATCATTGTGCCCATGTTTAGAACTGCTCTAGTAAGACTTGGACCAATGTTTGAAAACCACTGAAGTAGAACCATCATAAGGTTAAGTGCATGTGACGCATTCATGTTGGGTTGCTTCGCTCTGGACCAGTAGTTTTCTAAGCTTTCAGGCTGGATCAGGGCACACTTGAACATCTCTAAAGTGTTAGTGGGCCACGTACATGGAGATGGGTGGGAGCAATGCACGTGTGGAATATACCCGCGAATGACTTTGACTTACCAACAGAAAAGACAGTTCAGTGAATGTCAAAATAGCAGATGTGCAAAGTGCTGCCTCTTGTGATTTAGTTTTATACCTTATATAGAATTACACAAACACACCATGGCTGCTGGTTACTTTAACTTCCTAAATCACGGAATCGTGTGCTGCATTATTCTCTCATGTTTTTCTTCTGTTGAAGACAGGCATTTAAACTGTAAGTACATCATCAAAATGTTGTGTTTCTTTATGTAATTTTAACCATGTAAAGATACAGTATAATAAGAGACATGGTATTTATGTGTGTGTGTGTGTGTGTGTGTGTGTGTGTGTGTGTGTGTGTGTGTGTGTGTGTGTGTGTGTGTGTTTGTGTGTGCGTGCGCGTGCATGTGCGCGTGCGTGCATGTGTTTGTGTGTGCATGTGTTTGTGTGTGTGGTTGTGGTGACAGTTTGCCTTCTCATCATTGTTCAATAGGACTTGGAATATGTTTTGTCTCACTTCATATATTATATTATAATGTAATACATGTTGTTATCTTTCTTCTTGTTAGGATCCAAACATGCACTTTATTAGGTGCTGACACTGTTGCTGTAATGTCAGGCTAACTGATGTAATCTTAGACAGGCACTGCTCCACTCACTTTGTGACTTTTTTGAACGGTATTATTTTGTATTCATATAATATAAAAAAACAAGTCTCTTGCAAACTTACAAAGGTGACAGGTGCGTGGGAGAAGACATGATGAGGGTCCAATTAGGCCTGTCACAATTATTAATGTCTAATCGCAATTATTTGAGCTAATCGCAATTATTTAGCATGATCGTCATAGTCGTTTCTATGTTGAAAATTTTGAAAATTGCAGAAAGGGCAGACCTACAAGCTTACAACGCGCCACGTAGTGACACTTAGTAAGCTTCTAGATCAGCTATGTCTGCTATTTTTCAGCTAAGTTCAGAATGATATACTGTATGTCAGTAATCTGCCCTGTGCAGTTTGTGATTATAAAGCCTAAATGGCAAACAGAAATTGCGTTTGTATTCATATACTCCAGTCTTCAATGAAACACAATTAAATCGTTAATCACAGTTATTTGTGTGATAATCGTCAATTTTAAATTGTAATCGTGACAGCTATAGGTCCAATGCACTGGGGAAAAAAAATCTATTGAAAGTTTTTAGTGGGAAATCACAACGTTTCGGTCTGTTAACTGTATCTCCTATTTCATATGATACAAATGGCATTGCTTCATGTAAACTTTGAGATTGTTCAATGTGATTGTCTGGTTTACATTTTGATCTTTCATTATCTATTCACAGTTTCATACAACACCAAGGAACTGCTTTTATCTTCATATCAAGAGAGTCTTCAAATGGTCGATAAAGCCCTGTTCCACACCAGCCAGAGGTAATGACACACCTCTCATGCTGCAGGTTCCAGGCATGTGCACACATAGACATCAAAGGGGGCTTGAGCCCCTGCCCTTTTATCTGTCTGTAAAAAGTGCCCTCTCCAGACCATGAATGCGGTTTTCACAATGGTGAAAGAAATGCAAATGCTCTCTTTCCCTGCCATACCTGAAGGCAGCATTCAAGATAATTGCCTTGTCCAAACTCTCCTGAATTTGCAGCATCTTATGTTGAAAGAATTTCTCTCTCTGTGTAGAAATCCATGCTGTATGCCACATCTACAGTATTCACTTGACTATGCTTCAGTGTGGTATAAAGCACCAAAAATAGCCAATCTTTGCTATTTCGATGTTTACACCAAAAGGCCCTTTAGAAATATCAGCCCCTGTCCCCTTTCTACCGTCCCTGATCATCTCCATTTACTAAAATAATTTCCAACATTTCTCCACTGTGAACAATTGTTATTGTGACTGTAGGTCGCAGTTAACTATATGGAAATCTCTGTGTGTCGTCTGTCTGTCTGTCTGTCTGTCTGTCTGTCTGTCTGTCTGTCTGTCTGTCTGTCTGACTGACTGACTGACTGTATGTCACGCCTGACACTGTGGTTCCCCTGACGCATCACTGTGACATCACAGGTGACATCTCAGTTAGATACTCAGAGCAGGGATCTCCATATGGGCATAAACAGCTGACATCACAGTGGTGTGGCAGGTTCAGACAGGGATCTCCAATTATGGGCATAAAATGTATTGTATGTTTTGCCCATATATGGAGATCCCTGATGTCATCAATATTAAGCCCATATCCAACAGGACTTCATATGGGAATTCCCATATATGGAGGAAGACAGCCCTGCATATCTGCGTGGCTGGTTCAGACAGGGATCTCCATTTATGGGCATGAAAGGGATTGTATGTATGATGTCAGATGTGATAGACGTCATAGGATTTTCACATAACTGAGTAAGCATATTTGGGGAGTCTAGTACGATACCACCACTAGGGGCAGTATATGTTACTATTAAGAATAAGGGAGCCCTTTTTCAGAGCCTTTTTACAACCGGGATGATACAGAAGCGTCTAAAAACTGTACTCTACCCGGGGCATTGAGGGACGCGATATGGCCACCCACTATGGGGATTTCGGATCAATGTTAAAGGACAACTCCTCCCTAAATCACTTCTAGGCTCATTTTCCTACTTATATCGATCCCAAAAGACTGTCCATGGGGTCTATTAGGCAGAAATGCCCCTGTTGTCCAGTTTCTCCAGCAGAATCCAGCAGCCCTCTTAGCATAGAGTGGAGCCTAAAAGCTTATCGCTATGACACTAATTGGTGTGGTCAAAAGTGTTTTATTTTTTCATGAATGTGTTACTAGTTGTCATTACAAATACATCCATGCCTTCGTTGTCCCACACAAGCCACCACAATCTCATAAATGATGTTTTGGGGTGAGCATTCTTCACAAGTGCCAATCAAAGTGACTGTACTGGCCAATCACGGGGCATCTTTTCCGGGACTTGGCAAAACACATAAAAGCCTAACATCTGTTTAGCAGAGTGTGATGGCTTGTGTGGGACAACAATGACATGGATGTGTTTGTAATGACAACTTGTACCACATTCATGAAAAATAAAAACACTTTTGACCACAACAAATAGTGTAAAAGCAATAGGCTTATAGACTCCACTCTATGCTATGAAAGCTGCTGGGTTCTGCTGGGGAAACACTGGACAACAGGGGCACTTTCTGCCTAATAGACCCCATGGACAGTCTTTTTGGATCAATATAAGAAGGAAAATGAGCCTAGAAGTGATTTAGGGAGGAGTTGTCCTCTAGCTCATTTTGAGTACGACCCCTATTGTGGTTGGAGCCTGAGGAAAAGAGGAACGCTCGTTAATTCGGGGAGAGGGAAGAGCCGACCCCCTCATTTCCACTTGACCAACTCAGAGGAAGTTGTCCCACCCTTTAACCTTTAGTTTATGCCCCCCCCCCCCCCCCCGAGCCCCCTGTGATTGGCTGAACCGGAGGTAGGGAGCGCTCCATTGTAGTCACTTGGACCGCGCAGTGACTACGCGGCCTGCGGCGCTCGGGCGCGAAGAGCAGGACCAAGGTCCGCTGGCCTTCGCGCCGCTTGCAATGTCGTGGACAATAACTGAATGTCGTGGACAATAACTGTGACATCTAACCATAAAACGAGCGTTCCCTTCCTAAACACGCTTGGTAATCTGCTAGACGCCTCCCATTATTAAGAACTAAGCCTTTTCCAGCTGAAAACATTTCTGGAAGTGAAGGCTACTCCCTTTAACGCCTCCCTACAAATTCATACCCTTATGATTATCTTCAAAGTATTTAGCCCAAGGAGAAAGTTAAGTCTCCGACGGTCTACCGCAGATAGGACGGGGTGTTCGAGAGAAGAAAGCGCGTCCTCCCGATCGATTCTACTGATTCTCCCGCATCTCTCTTCTCCGAGCAAACCATCCCTCTTTATACTCGAAAACTTCCTCTCTCCCAAATGACAGTGCACATTTTAACAGTAGAATGGAAACATGCTGAGACAGAACATAGTCACCCCCGTCCATTGTAACACCTTTCTTATGCATGTAGACAGAGGACCGTTAAAATGAAGAAGTCCCCCTGACCACAGTATGGAGACACTTGAACACCAAAGGGTGTTGATTTGAATTGCCCCATAATATTTTGGACGCAGTCCAACAACTCACAGCATGTCTCCATATACAGTACATGGATCAACATATATAGGTACCAGGACTGGTCCGATATACATCACTGGACAGACGGCCAAGACATGGCGCAACCTCGAGGTCGCATGTCGCCCTGAGGCGTCTTACTAGTTTTATTATTATTATTTATTTTGTTGCACCAGGTCCGTGGTGCACACGATGTCTGCGTTCTCCCGGCAAGCTGAACCAGAGACCCAGGAGATGTCCAGGGCAGCAGAGGTCTTCACAACAACTCTGCAAGTCCTGAAGGACAGAACATCACTACGATATAAAAGAGACACCACCGCTGCATCAGGTTCTGAATGCACACTTTACATCACGGGTCTTCAGCGTTTTCAGGCCAAGGACCCCTTAGTTGAGAGAGATGAAGCAGAGACCCCCCACAACCTTTTCAGATTCCATATAGTTTCATTGCTTGACAGACACGATCAGTGTATTTTGGATTCACGTCAATCTGCGTTTTCAGATATTTAACCACTTGAGCTTGTAGATCGGCTATTTTTGGCAAAAGTTCTCAGAATGGGTTGAACTAGGGTTCAAGTGGTTAATATAAAAAAGGAGAAAAAAGGTTTCTATTCCACAAAGATTTTGAGGACCCCCTGTAGTAACTCTGAGAACCACCTAGGGGTCCCGGACCTTTGCTTTACATCCAGCATGGAATTAATCCATCTTCATCAGGTCTTGTTGACAGCATCAAGAACCAATATTATAGAACAGCGCGGGGCCTGACTGTCGGACAGTGAGGATATTGCACTTGGCAAAATGCTATTATGACCTTAATGTTAAATATAAAAATCACCCCCGTATTCACACTAGAATACAGTGTCCCTGAAGAAACAGTGTGGGCTCGAGTAGCACGCTAAGTACAGTATGGTGATGATGTATACTGTAGACCCACATGATGTCACAGGGGGTTGGAATAACAAAGAAATGAACGAATGAATGAATGAATGAATGAATGAATGAATGAATGAATGAGTAGGGAAGATAACATAATGGTCTCTCTCACTACTCGGACATATGTGCTCATCCATTCTGCAATGTTCTCCATTCTATGTAAAGGAGAAATCAAATACTTATTTTCCCCACATCAACATACAGTCACATATTGTAACTTTGTGCTTGGAACTGAATGCTACTACTCATTTGAGAGTCTACTCTACTGTATTTCAGGTGTTTCTCATTAGCGGCTGTCGGGTGGAAACCTCATGTCTCCATAATATTTGAACTTTTTTCCCACCATACATTTAATGCCCTTCTTCTTTGTACAAGAGCAAAAGCAGTGAAAATAGAAGATCTGCAGGCTCACAACGTGTCACAATGTGACACTTTGAGCTTGTAGATCTGCTTTTTTCAACAGTGTGTCTGTGAACCAATGAATGAACATCAACAAGAGCTTGTCACAACACAATAACTACATCTAGAACCATTGGAACCTTTTTTCTTCTTCTTTTTTTCTGAAAAGTAACACTTTTGTTTTGGACATAATGTCATGTATTTCTCTCCGCCAGAGTGGTTGTCATGGGAGGACGTGGAGGTCGTTGCAGAACTGTCAGGATGCCCTGCAGCCGCGCACCATGCCATGTGTCTCCAACACAACCACGTCAACAAGTACCGCTCCGTAACAGGTCTCTGTAACAACAGGTAGGTTGTGACTCTTATTAAACACCTGATATTCGTTGTGTTTTCATCTTTAATTCTTTATATCGAGCTCAAACACACAGTGTGTTTACCTGGGAGTGACTTTATGACAGCAGCACCTGTCATAATTCCACTCCTCCTCTATCTAAAAGTATTAAACATGTGATATTTGTTTGTTTCATCTCTAAGTCCCTAGATGATAACCTAAAAAGCACAAGTGTCGAGCTCAAACACACAGTGTGTTTAGCTGGGAGTGACCTTATGACAGCAGCACCTGTCATAATTCCACTCCCCTTCTAATTGCTGGAAAGTATTAATATACCTTCAATGAGCCATAGTTTTTTAAACCCACATGTTGACACTCAAAGTGACTACAGGCCAATCACAGTGTGTCTTTTTCCCCCAGGCAGAATCCCCTGTGGGGAGCCAGCAACACTGCGTTGAGCAGATGGCTTCCTGCTGAGTATGAGGATGGAGAGACACAACCCAAAGGATGGAACCATGGACGCTTACATAACGGCTTCACACTGCCCCTGGTAACTGACTGGCTTACATAACGGCTTCACACTGCCCCTGGTAACTGACTGGGCTTACATAACGGCTTCACACTGCCCCTGGTAACTGACTGGGCTTACATAACGGCTTCACACTGCCCCTGGTAACTGACTGGGACATTTCTGTCATGTATGTATGGCAGTGGATCAGGGGTGTAGTGGCCGGTTGGCAACCGGAAGGTTCCCAGTTCGATCACGGGCTTCCTCAGAGTTAGTGTCGAAGTATCCTTGAGCAAGACGCTGAACCCCTGATTGCCACCGATGAGCAAGTTGGTGCCTTGCATGGTTTCCTCCACCATCGGTGTATGAATGTGTGTGTGAATGGGTGAATGTAATGCACAATGTCTGTAAAGCGCCTTGGATAAAAGGAACCATTTACCATTTATTTCACTTCTGGGTCATTTAACTTGCTAATCAATTCAACAATTAGATTTGATATTCATTTACTCAGACACTCCCTTCTTCCTATATAAACCCAGTGTAACGTCAAACTTCATCTTAACCATGTCAGACTTGTTGAAGAGGAAAGGAGGGGAAGTCCACACACTGCGGGAGCTCCCAGTAGAAAAGTTACACAACAACGTTGTCAGGTCTGATAAATCATAGGAAGTAGGTGTGTTCTATACAACAGAAACCCGGAATGTCACAGACAGAAACATAAATAAATAAAAGGGATGTGTGTGCTTCCCTTTGGACTCTAGACTTATTGAGTCCATTATCGTTTTGGTGATTGAACAACAGCATATGGGGACGTGTTTTTTCATTTTCAGTAGCAAAACCATACATTGCACACTTTCTGTCATAATAAAGAAATATATTCTGTCATGTATCCTTCCGTTCCTAACCCTTCCCACAACAATATACAGAGAAAACTGGTCTATTTGTTTGGCATCTTATGCTATGAATGCTGATTAATCAGAATGAATCATGGCTAAACTGTGATTAATCTGATTTAAACCATGGTTGTGTGTGTTAAACAGGTGCGGGAGGTGAGCAGGAAGGTGGTGAGGAGCTCTCAGAAGCACAGAGACGGTGTGTACTCTCAGATGCTGGTGGAGTGGGGTCAGTACATCGACCACGACATGACCTTCACCCCTCAGAGCATCAGCAGGGCCGCTTTCAAAGGAGGCGCCGACTGTCTGAGCACATGTGAAAACCTGCATCCGTGCTTTCCTATCCAGGTAAACTTGACACACTGTGCCGTGTACTCCGTACCGTTGTTTCCCAGTGTTGGTTTTGATGTGAACTTGTCTTTAAATTTAGTTTTAGTCATAGTCTTTTGAACGAAATTCCATTTAGTTTTAGTCATATTTGTTTGTCATCTAAATATCATCAAAAGATTTTAATAGCCTAAATCTACAGTTGATTTAGTCGACTAAATGTATTTTGGCGGACCTTGACAGTGTCGTAATAGCAGGTTTTCACATGGTTGTGTGCATCTGCAGCTTGTATATTTTCAGCGCACAACCAAACATACAATGACTTGTCTTTTATTTTCTACTGGATCTCTTCACCACTATTCCCTCCTATTTATGTATTTCTTGACGAAATTATCAACATGTTTAGTGTAAAGGCCTGTCTATACTTTGACCGAAACAAACTTTTTGGTCAAAAGGTCAGGTTCGACTACAGAATGACGTCACTCGCGACTTCTGAAAAGTAACTCACTGAACATTTCAGAGATATTATGGACAGGCCTTTAGTTTTAGTCATCCAAGTCATTATGTCATTACGTCCTCTGTGTGTTACAGACATGTGACGTGTCGTCTGGTGACAGAACATGCATGCCCTTCTTCCGTTCCTCAGCGGCCTGCCCTACCGGTGCTATGTCAGACATTAAAGGTAATGTAAAAGTGATATTGTGACATTAAAGGTAATGTAAAAGTGATATTGTGACATTAAAGGTAGTGTAAAAGGGATATTGTTTAGGGGGCACGGTGGTGCAGTCGGTAGCGATGTCGTCTCACAGCTGGAATCGATTCCCACTGGGGACGCTGGGGGTGTGTCCTCTCCGTGTCATCAGTGCCCACACCCTAATTGGGGTTGGCAAAAAGGCCTTTCTGTGTGGAGTTTGCAAGTTCTCCCTGTGTACCCTCAAAAAAACATGCAGAAATCCTAGTCTCTATACTGCCCGCCCCCGCAAAAAAAGTTATATTGTTTGTTTAAAACAAAACTTTTTTTAACATTTTAAAAACCATTTGAAATATTTTTAAAGTGTAGGACACAAAGAAAAATGTTTTTTTTTTTTTACTCGTGACCCATAATTGGGTCCCGACCCACTGTCTGTAAAACTGTGCTCTATGTATAGCAATGATTGCTATCATAATATAGATCTATTTGCATAATATAGATCTATTTGACACACTATCCCGTACACTCCTTTAAAGGAGCGGTGCAGCGTCAACAGATGAACGCCATCACGTCCTTCATCGACGCCTCGGTGGTGTATGGCCACACCCCCAAGTTACAGCACTCTCTGCGTGAGGTATCTGGCACCGCAGGACGTCTGGCTGTCAATCAGCAATTCAAGGTGGAGCTACAACTGTCAGTTTATTACAGATTGTTCTATCAATTACTTTTTCTAGACTACGTCTCCCTGTCTCTCCAGCTCAAAATAAGTAACGAACGAAACAAACAAACAAAAAACAAACAAACAAACAAACAAACAAACAAACATTTTCGGGTGGGTTTCCAATTTCAATCAGGAGAGAGTACACAATGTTCCGGGTTCAATTCTGTCTGCTCACTTTTTGATTTCATCACTTTCAATTTAATTTGCTTATCCTTGCTTATGAGTTCTCTGTCTTGATTGAAAAAAAGGTCTCCCTGCCTGAAAATTACCATCACTATATACTGTAGATATTTAGAACAACTCACTAGCAATGATTGCAATTTAAATATAGATTTTTAAATTCCACAGGACCCAAATGACAGACCCTACCTGCCCTTTGTGCGGGCTGTCCCATCGGCGTGCCACCAGGCCCCCGGCACCAGCGGGGCCCCCGGCACCAGTGGGGCCCCTGGCACCAGTGGGGCCCCCAGCATCAGTGGGGCCCCCAGCAGCAGTGGGGGCCCCAGCAGCAGTGGGGCCCCCAGCAGCGGGGCCCCCAGGGTGGAGTGTTTCAGTGCAGGGGACAGCAGGGTGAACGAGGGCCTGGCCCTCATCTCTCTGCACACCCTGTGGCTGAGGGAACACAACAGAATGGCCGCGGCTCTGAAGCGTCTCAACGGCCACTGGAGCGCAGAGACCGTGTACCAGGAGACACGCAAGATCGTTGGAGCTCTGCATCAGGTACAATTTACTGTTTACTATTCACATCTCAGAGACGGTTCAGAGACGGGTGCGTAGGCAGGGATCAATGGCATCTCAATGTCTGAAGAAGAAGGTCTATATGACCCAACCACTGCTTAAATTATAAAAGTGTTCATATTGCGCGAGTGCAGACGGTGTGTGGGTCAAATCAAATCAAATCAATTCAAATCAATCTTTATTTATACAGCACATTTACAACAGCAAAGCTGACCAAAGTGCTGAACATAGTAAAAACATAACAACACCATAGCAAAACAAGGCATCAACAGAGACATCAACAAATAAAATGCATTATGACAGAACATTATGACAGATTAGACAGAACAAGAGTTAAAAAAAGAACAGAACAGAAGCTACTGTAGAGTATATGCATGCAATACAAATGTATGTATGTATGCATGCATGTATCATGTATGTATCAGCATGGTAATACCAGCTGCAGCCACCCAGCGGTGCTATTGAGCAGCCTTGAAATGAATAGACAGGGACAAAGGCACTGCATGCTCACTTCACTGGGTGTGATTTTCTTTTAATGCTATATTAACAGATTTTGCTGGGGACCCCCTTTTGCTGGGGGCCCCCTGGAACATTATATGTTGAGTATTATGACACTCTTTTTCTCAGATCGTTACCATGAGAGATTACCTTCCAAAGATAATTGGTGTGAAGTCGTGGGAGGAGCACATGGGACCCTACAGAGGATACGATCCCACCGCCGACCCGTCCGCCTCCAACGTCTTCGCCACGGCGGCGTTCCGCTTCGGCCACGCCACCATCAACCCGCTCCTCAGGAGGCTGAACGAGAGCTTCCAGGAAGACCAGCGCTTCCCCTCCTTGAGTCTGGAGCACACCTTCTTCAGTCCCTGGAGGATAGTTCTAGAAGGTCAGCTGAGTTCTGCAGCGGGGAGCAGGGACATGCTGGGCCCCTGATTCAGCCCGGGAAAAAGAGTTGGAGAGGCCCTCATTGCGCGCTATAGAGAGAGATCTCTCTCTATAGTGCTGCTGCTACTCAAAGATTTGCCATTTCAGATCATGACAAGTGACAAGTGGGCCAATTACATTAGTTATATTTCGTTGTTGTCGGGTGGAAACCTTGTACGTCCAAAACCAAAGCCGATCTACAAGCACACAACGCCTCACACCGCGAGGCGTTGTGTGCTTGTAGATCTGCTGTTTTCACTACTTTTGTGCAACGGCCTTGTATGATGAAGCAGGGCTTTGCTTTGCGAACAAATGTACACATTTGAAACTTGGAGATACAAGGTTTCTGCCCGACAGTGACGATTTACTTTGTTGGCCGCCCAGCCCCCAAAATGGAACGAAGGCTGATTTTTTTTTTTTTTCCTAATGGCCGGTCTGGACCGGCCAGGAATGAACCGGACGTTCGGGAGTTGTCCCTCGAGCATTTATTTTCTATCCATGCAATCAGGGTTCTACTCCAGTGGTGTAAAGCAGTGTTTCTCAAACTTTCAAATTTCAAGGTCTCCCCCATAACTCTGACAGTGTACAAATGGAACCAAATGAACCTGTCAGGGTTCATTTGGTTCCATTTGTACACTGTCAGAGTTATAGACTTGTATGGGTCAATTTAGACCCCCCTAAAGGAACCCACAGAGTCCCTGGAAACACCTTTGAGAACCATTGGTGTAAAGTAACTTACTTACTTTTACAATTTTAATCCATAGTACTTGTTTGTTTTCTCAACCTCCTTTTCTTTATGTAAAGTGAGTTTGGGTACTATTATTATTATTCTACTTGCAGAGCGCACAAGTACTGTAATCGGCTGGGTATGTATGTACGGTAGGTGACTGGGATTTTTGAAGACCGTAGCCCTGAAATGGCTGGGATTCTGTTAATGTATGTAGGTGTCCCCCTACAGCCAATGAGGGACCAGCATGGTGATGATGTCAGCAGAGTTTGGTATACAAGAGCGTTCTTGGTAATGTCTTCATTAACAGCGAAGACATTAGGGACATGAGGCCAGCAGCGCACACCTCGTGGCGCGCTCTGCTTGCGCACAAGTAGGCCATGTGTGGCCTGCTTGAGCATGAGGCGCAATTTGGCACCTCGACAGAATACAGTTCTAGTTATTATTATTTGTATTATTATTAAAAAGAGCTTGTGATGAGACAGTTTATTTTTCCATTCACTGAAAAATAACGCTATTGGACATACAGTACAAGGTTTCCAATCCGACCGCGATCATACGAATCACACTGCATATTGTTATGTTCATGGTGTCATTGTGCTGTTGGTGTAACAGGTGGAATAGAACCGGTCCTCAGGGGTGTGCTGGGGACGGCGGCAGCCGCCGTGAGCCCAGAGCAGCTGGTGTCTGAGGAGCTGACGGAGAGGCTGCTCGTTCTGGACCTTCCACACAGGATGGACCTGGCCTCGCTCAACCTGCAGCGGGGACGAGATCACGCTCTCCCAGGTTAGCCTCCTCCCTGTGGAAGTTACTTCAGTCCAGACCAGAAGCAGGTTCTATTGGCAGTGTTGGGTGGAAAACTTGTACAGATGTGCCATTTCAAAAATGCACATGTCCGAGATCAGTAAATACTGAAGAGTTGAGATGGCACGTCTGTATGTTGTAATCTTTTTTGGTCCAATGCTTTCGGGGAGGCCTTGCTTGAGCTTGCACTTAAGCTTGCGATGCGTGAGTATGGTCTAGCCAACACCAACTGGATCACTGCCCTCCACACACTTCTATCTAGCTAGCGTCAGTGCGTCACAGTCTTGAGCTCTATAGTGTTGTTATTGTTAACTTAGCTGTCGTGCCGCAGTGTGTCTACGTAGGTGGGGCACTTCTTGTCTTTCATGGCTTTGCCCTAGTTGGTAATCACAGTGCTTGCGACAAGTTCCAGCTGCCTGATGCAGTGCCCCATGCCAGCCTCATGCTTCCCTCTTTGACATTGTCTGTGACCCGTGGTAGGTCCCCCGTAAAGGACTGCATTTCTGATGTGGTCTGTCCATGTCACATCTAGAGCCCTTTGTGCTGTGAGGTTCTAGCAGTACTGACTCTACTGTAGTGTTTGGAATCCTTTTTGGTAATGTCTGATGCTGTTTTAATTTCATAGACTAAAACTATGATGAAAACCTTTGGTCGACTATCTCACTCTAAAAACCCAAATAAAACGAAAGCCTTTAACAACTCCCCCACAGATACTATCGTACAACAGGAGGTTTCCATTGTGAAAGTACTGCGGGTGTACTTTAACAACCCTTCCACAGGGTGAAGTGAGCCAGCCGCCCGCCCCTTTTATGAGCTTTTATGTCATTAAGCATCCCACAAAGCTTGGCCAATGCCAAGCTCTGCGGGGCGGACATACAGACGGACACCAACCACCAAAACCACTTTAAAACGTGATCAAAACCAAAATGAGATTGAAATGAAATAAAAAGTTTTAATAATAAAATAAATGCTAAAGAATGACAACTTTGTTCCAGGCTACAATGCCTGGAGAGCATTCTGTGGACTGAAGACAACAGCCACACCAGAGGACCTCGGAGGTGTTGTGAGAGACGCCAGAGTAGTGGAGGAGATCATGAGGCTGTACAAACAGCCAGACAACATAGACGTGTGGCTCGGAGGGCTGCTTGAAGAGCCGCTGCCTGGCGCCAGGACCGGACCGCTGTTTGCCTGCCTGATCGGGAAGCAGATGAAAGCCATACGCGACGGAGACAGGTACGTGTTCATTTAGGCCTAGAAATGATTGAATGCTTTAACCAGTGAAAAATAGCAGATATACAAGCTCACAGCGCGGCACCGAGTGCCGCGCTGCGAGCTTGTAGATCTGCTATTTTTGAAAAGAGTGGTGAAAATGTGTGCAAATCTTTGAATAATGCATTTTCAAAGTGAAGGTTTGTAACTCAAATTTTGCTTCTGGGTGGTCCCTGGAACTAAATACTTTGAGATGGGGGTCCGTGGCCAAATACATATCATGTTGGGGGTCCTTCACATGAAAAGGTTTGAGAACCACTGACATAGTAGTCTCTCAAGAACAGACCAACTGAGCTCCAGTTAAGTGAAAAGGACCTTTTCTTTGACGATGGCCGGCCAGATTGCTGACCTAGAAAGATGACTTAGAAGGATTCAAAAGACACTTATAGAATCGGGTCAAAATTCTAATTTTCACGATTTTTCAAAAATAGCAGATCTACAAGCTCGCAGCGCGGCACTCGGTGCCGCGCTGTGAGCTTGTATATCTGTTATTTTTTTTATATTTAAAGCATAAAATATTGCGTCATATTGTGTTCAGGCCTGGGGTTAATGTAGTTCTTCAAGGTTTTAGTTCTTCAAGGATTCATGACATTGTTTTTTTTTTTTTACATATGCGATATGTTTCGATTCAATGATTTAAAATCGATATAGTAACTATTTTTGAAAGAAATTAAATCTGTGTGAAATGTGTCAGTTTATGTGAAAAAAAAAATGATTATGGATATAAATAACTAATCACTGTGATTGCAAATTCATGGACATTATTTAATCATTATGGACTGTAGTGCCCAAAGTCCTATACTCTGGGTACTACAGGTTGCCAAGGGAAGTTCTGACGTGTATTCAAATGACTGAAGTCCAGACATCCATTGAGTGCATAAATTATAATATTTATTAGCCTAAGTGCTATACTTGACATATAAATAAAGTAAATAAATGACAGTCAAAGACTCTATACAGACCACAGCTCCTGAACACAGTCACAAACTGTTTGCCTCTGCCACTGGCAACACCTGAGGCTGATTACAGAGTGGTTAAATACCTAGACAATTAGGGTGTGACCATGGCCTTCACTTTAGTGACATCAGCAAATAACAGAATGGCTCAAATGGCTCTTACATGGACAAACCCACACCTTGACATGAACACAGAGATTACACACATTAATGATAGACCAAGAGTAGCTATATGGAATAGAAAAGTAATTAGACCCCTCTTTTTAATTCTTCTTCTTAAAATTGATATATACAAGGCACAAATACTATCCATACTATGATCATTTACATTGCAAAACAATTTGATACCGATTATTCACGTTGTAAAACAATACGATGGGATACAAAGTTATAGCTGAATGTTTAAGGAGCCTGCCTGGGGAACCAGTTCCCCTGGTTTTCCCTGGTTCGATTCCCGGCCAGGATAGCAATGTCGATGTGTGTCCCTGAGCAAGACTCTTAACCCCTAATTGCTCACGCGCTCCTTGTGGGCTGCGAAGCAGCTGGGTTGGGCTGCAAATACTGAATTTCCCTCGCGGGAGGAGTAGGTAACTATTATTAAAGTAAATTTTGCTGTTTGCATATCGATATAGTAGATCTTTGCAAATTATTCAGTTACTGTATCGTTACACCCCTAATTAAAAGGTTTTAACAGAAAAATGCACGGATTGCAGAATTACAGTAATTTATTGGCAGCAGCTGTTCTAGCTAATGAACTGTATTTAATTACAGTATATTACTAGAAACCAATGCTACAGTTAATTACTGTAATCCTTACCTTATAGTTTATAGAGCATCGCAGTGCGGTGTCGGAAGTAAACAACCCATTCATTTTCACCATAGCGTTTTTCATTATCAGCCACAAAGTCGTAGCAATTCAATGTACACTTACCACTAGGCTGGTGGTTGTAAAATGGTTCTATATGCTCCTGTAGAACCCCCGAGTATGTATGCAATCACTCTAGTTTTAGTAAAAACACGTTTTAATCAAGATCGCACGGAGAAGAACTGCATTTCCCATACTGCTAAACATGTACATCCGGTGAAATCGACGTCTGTGATTGGTCTAGCTTCTTCTTCTTTCATGTATCTTGCGGTCACCGCGGAAGTAGCTACTGCCCCCTGTCTTCCCGGCGGATTATTGCACGTCACCAGAACTCCGTGAGCGATCGTCTTTCTTTTACAAATATGATGCACTAAGTTAAGGATGACGATAAGAGCGTCCACAGAGATGACAATCACTACATTTCAGGCCATATGCTGGCCTGGATAACTAAACTGAGCGTGATTTAAGGGCTTTATTTCAGGAAACAACAACAACATTCGCAATGCATTCTGGGAGTGTAGTTTCCGCAATTTTAAAAATAATGATGTACACAGTCTTGTACCCTGCCCTTTTTTTCAGCTTTCTAATTAATCTTTGCATTCAAAAAAATGTGAATATTGACATGATCCCTCTCCAGCCGAGGTGGCTTTGTCCAAGGCTTAAAAACTTTTAAATAAATACTTTATGAAATGTCTATGGAAGAAATGAATGCGGAAAACGCTTCCGACACCAGAGTGAGGACGGGGTGGGGCTTCAACTGCGATGCTCTATTAATGTAAGGCCTTTTTAAATTACTATAGATTAGAGGTTTCTGTAAAATACTGTCTTTTACAGTAAATAAATGCATCAAAACACAAAAAAATAGCTGATCTACAAGCTTACATGTGTCACATTGCGAATGTCACATTGCGAATTGAGATAACTCAGCTTTCAATAAAACCAATTCATGGCTAAACCAAGATAAATTCATCCAGGATAGCTGACAATTCCCAGTTTGATCTGCTATCTAGGTGTTGTGAAACAGTCCCCTGGTCACAGAGAGGAGGCTTTACTGCTATATGAGTTCTCTCATGTAGTTTGAGACGAATGCTCCTGCTGAACCCTTTCCCACACTGGTCACAGTGGTAGGGCTTCTCTCCTGTATGAGTTCTCTGGTGACGTCTGAGATCACTGGTACCGCTGAACCGTTTCCCACATTGGTCACAGTCGTAGGGTTTCTCTCCTGTATGAATTCTCTGGTGAAGTTTGAGACCACTGCGTTGGCTGAACTGTTTCCCACACTGGTCACAGTCGTAGGGCTTCTCTCCTGTATGAATTCTCTGGTGTACTTTAAAATGACTGCTTTGGCTGAACCGTTTCCCACACTGGTCACAGTAGTAGGGCTTCTTTCCTGTATGAATTCTCTGTTGATGTTTCAGGTGACTGTTTTTGCTGTAGACATGTTTCTTCAGTGGTAGTTGGGCAGGAAAGACATCTGAGATGGAGAATGAGGAGAGGAAAAAAGGATACAAAAGTATAATTAATGTTTTGAGATAACATGCAAGCTGTGTTGTAATACCAACTTGTAAAAAACAATGTTGCAGATCAGGCCAATCATCTGGGGAGGAGGGTGGAGGATTTAGTTGAAGGGACATTCAGTGGTCCTTTATGACGATGATGCCCTCACAGAAAACTACACCATCAGCTACACTCCATCCTAACTTTAACTCTGCCTGAAGTTAGTTTTTTGGATACTTGTATAATCCATAAAGAAGACATTTTGCACACAGATGTACAGCATACACCAAGGCCACTGTGAGAGCCTATTGACCTATGGTCAATGTTGGTGTGTACGTGTGGGTCAATAGTTCAATTACTGTCACTGGCCGCCATATATCTGGAGCAAGTCTTAAAGAGGCCTCTGTCCGGAGGGTCAGCTGCGTCTTGTGTTTCCAAATACTATGTGTACGTGCACTGTGTCGAGTGGTACTGTCAGTGTATTCGACTCTGTGTAGGGACTTTTAACTTTACATTTATAACACTCTGTAAGCATGTTAAATTAAATTAAATTAAATTAAATTTAATTTAATTTAATTTAATTTAATTTAATTTAATTAAATCTTTATTTCAGACCCAGGAAGATCCATATCAGTTACAATACAATAAAACAATACAAGAACAAGTAATAAAACAATACAAGAACAAGTAATAAAAAAAAATCAAAAATCAAAGCACAAAGCACAAAAAATTCAGTTTCAGACATGTGCGCTAATGGTTCCTCAGTCAAGATGAGAACCTGACAGAACTGCGTGTCGGGTCCGTTATAACAGCAATGTTGTCATTAACTGACTCAGATGCCCTACACATAAACCTGCACATAAGGTTGCGTAGTACAGCAGAGCAGGTGGGAACCCTGACACTGACAAACATCTGGCTTGCACTCTCTGAGCTCATAACAGCAGCCTCTCAAGGGTCATGGTTATGGCTGTGTGTTTGACTAATAGGGGCATGTGACCGTAACCTTATCAGGTGTGTGTGTGTGTGTGTGTGTGTGTGTGTGTGTGTGTGTGTGTGTGTGTGTGTGTGTGTGTGTGTGTGTGTGTGTGTGTGTGTGTGTGTGTGTGTGTGTGTGTGTGCGTGCGTGCGTGCGTGCGTGCGTGCGTGCGCGCGCGCGTGTGCGTGCGTGTGTGTGTGTGTGTTTGCATATGTGTCTGTGTGTGTGTTTGTGTGTGTATACAGTACTATGTACAGTATGTGTGTGATACTACATGTGCAACATTGTCAGTGATGGAAGAACTACTCCCAGTTGTTGTAAAAGTATCAACACCACAAGACACACTCTGTCTCAAAATGTACTTGAGTAAAAGTGTATTCAAATATAATTATTTAAATAACTTCAACCCGCACAGCTCTAATGTCAAATCAAATATTATTTGAGAAAGACGCACATTTAAAAAATAGAATAGCAATAAAAAAGGAATGGTTTTGGACACAATGTTTCCAACTGACAGCAAAAACATATACACTATAGCAACACCTTTTTTGTATTGGACAAATTAATACGCTCATCTGAGATAGAATATAACCTATTTCCATCTGTCTATAGTGCCAAATGAAGCATTCCTGTGAGCCGTAAGTGTAGGATCGACATGATGTGTAAGCATTTAAAACCCACAATGGTCTCTGAATATTTACTTACTCACACGTATGCCTTTTTTTGTTTGTTTAATTCCTAGATGTAATTTATCTTCAACAGGGATGTTGTTTAATTGCATTGTAATAAATAGTACTTGACAACACTGCAAATGAGTATAACAAATGAATACATCTTGAATGATTGAAAAACACAGTGACGTAAAAACTTGCCCTCACCTATTCCATGTAACTTAATCACAGGCTGCTTCAGCATGGCTTCTTCTGACTCTGTTAAAAAGCTGTTGGATGACATCTCTCTTTTAGAAACAGTTTCTCTCCTTCCGGTCCACTGTGCTTGTCAACGACGTTTGAGGTCTGTTATATTGTCTTGAGTTCAGTAGAACACTGGTGACTTGATAGACAGTAGCGAGTAGCCTATTCCTAGACTGTCCCAGATCCACACAGGACAGAACAGTGCTCAGTTATAGGTTAACCAGGACCCACCCACTCTCCACCCACAGCACTATACAAACACACACACATGCACTCATGCACGCACACGCACAGGCACACACACACACACACACACACACACACACACACACACACACACACACACACACACACACACACACACACACACACACACACACACACACACACACACACATACAGGCACACAGTGCCCTGTGGCGTCCAACTAAAATCTACTGACTCCAGACAGTCCGTATGAGGGTCAACTAAAACAAACCTTTTTTGTTTCCTCAAGTTGTCATTCGAAAAGGTCTGAACCCTAAATCAAATATTAGCCCCAAATCAGCAACCTAAAAGGTTCACACACACTTAAAGACACTGTGCTGTGATCCCCCCCCCCCCCTTTGCAACATAATCATCAGGTGTTATGATTATAATATATATATATAATATATATATATATATATATATATATATATATATATATATATATATATAGTGTATATAAGTGTTAAAATTATGTGTTTATGTGACCACACACCCACCTATTCTTCCAAGTATGCCTGGTTTTCTGGTGGGTGGTAACCCAGCTGAAGTTAGCCACACACACACACACACACACACACACACACACACACACACACACACACAGTGTTGATGAATGGTAAAAAGGGGAGGGGATGATCGATGTTTGCGATGATGTTTGTGAATGTGATGTCATTATGTATTTCAATTGGGCCTTTTGATTGTGAGGCTTTCAGGAAGTAACAAACAATACATAGGGAAGACATATATGCATATATGATAATAAAGTACAAAAATATCTCTCCATTCAGGCCGGGAACACATTTTGGTGTAGTACAGTACATGTACAGTATGTAGCAACATATTTGTTTTTGTAATCTTTTGAATAATATTTGTTGTTTTTTCAAAAAACCTAGGTCAGGCCTAAATGGGTTAAGTTGTATTCATGGTATCATGGTATCACATCATTCATGGCGATGCGATACGATTCGATCAATGATTTAAAATCTTTATAGTAAATATTCTTTGATAGAAATTCAATCTGTGTGAAATGTGTCTATAGTGCAGTTTTTTATGTGAAAAAAAAACTGATTATGGATATAAATAACTAATCACTGTGATTGTAAATACATGGACATTATTTTATCATAAGGACAAACCCACACCTTGACATGAACACAAAGAATACACACATTTATCGATAGACCAAGAGTAGCCATATGGAATGGAAAAGTAATTAGACCCCTCTTTTTAATTCTTCTTCTTAAAATTGATAAATACAAGGCACAAATACTTAGTATCCATACAATGATTATTTGCATTTCAAAACAATTTGATACCGATCATTCACTTTGTAAAACGATACGATAAGATACAAAGTACATTTTGCTGTTTGCATATCGATATAGTAGATTGTTGCAAATTAAAATAGATTTTTCGATTCAGTTACTGTATCGTTACACCCCTAATTAAAAGGTTTTAACAGAAAAATCCACTCCAGTGAGCCTTGACAGTTTTTTCTCTGTATTCTGAAGTCTTATGTTGCAATTAGAGGCAGTGCTCTTCCGAGCACAGGTCTCCACCAGGTCAGGTATGTTATTGTGGCCTCCTGGTGGCGCTATAATAGGTCAATGTGTGAAAAGGGTGCTGTGTCTTCTTCAGCCTTTAACGGCAACGTGACGCTGCATGCGTGATTTGAGGCATTTTGTTCAAAAAATTAGTTTGGCAAAGGTCAACCTGCTGGTGGCGCTCTAACAGGCCAATGTGAAAAAAGTGGCATTTGTTTTCCTTGACTTAGTGGAAATGTGCATGCAGAATTTCTCCTTAATCACAAGCTGCATCCATATCATTTTGTTCAAAATGGCCAAATCCTGCAAAATTTGGAAGCCAATGTTTGACAATTATGATGGAATATGACATTTTGGACAGATCCGTCTTGATCACATGACTATAAAGATTTCATTTTACATAATTTGGCTTCCTGGTGGTGCTATAAAATGCAGATTGGCCTTTAGGGAGTGCATACAAAGTTTTACACTGATCAGTGCAGGTTAAAACAGGAATCGGCCTGTTATAGCGCCACCATGAGGCTGATTTGAAAAGTTTAAAATGGCATTGCTTCCTCTGCCTTTTGCACGCACAATTTTGCCAAAATTGCATGATGTGTTCATGATTTGAGGAGGCCAAGCAGGATGGAATATGGAAAATCGGCACCGGCTTCGACTGCTCTCTTCGCATTCAATCCGACTTTTTCACCATTTCTCAGACGTTTGAATGCAGAGAATATGCACTGGGTATCCACGGAGGAGTATCCTCCGTGGATACTTTGAAGTACGCATGCGCCGATATCTCTCGCCTTGAATATTAGTCCCCTCAGGGGAATCGAACCCAAACCGTGGGTTTGTTGCATCCGTGCTCTACTGACTGAGCTAATGAACGGATGAAATGACTCCTTTTTTGTGCATTTATCTATGACGTGGATATCTATGACGTGGATAGTGGGGTAGATGTTGATAGTGAGGGACTGAATATTTACTATTCTGTCCATAACGGCACATAACTCGGTAACGCGGCTGAGTGGGATTGGGCGCCGTTCGCACCGTTCGTCGCGGCAACTCGGCTCGCTAGTGCTCGCCTCGGTGGCGACTCACGGGGCTCATCGGCGCCCAATACCGCGCCGCTCCGTCGGGGTCAGTGGCGTGGAGCGTTACACTGGGGAACAGAGCACACTTGGCATCTGGTTCGAGGCTGGGAGTCACCTCAGGTTTTATTTTTGCGCTCCTCTGAGGTTGACCACTAGATGTCGACATTTTACTACTAATATCTCTGCATTGGTGAGTTATTGGATACTGAATATCCAAGTATCCTGGATACTTTCTGCATTGAAGAGTCTGAAAGCACGTGAATATTTCGCATTAAGTGCGTTGATATCATTAGAAGCAGGTGAAATCGGACAGATACATGTTGATCACATGACTGTAGAGATACTGTCTACGATTTGCGTGATTATTGGAAAAAATCTGTAGGATTACTTTGCAAAAGTTAGTCTTGCAAAAATCGCCCCCCCTGGTGGGGCTAGAACAGGCCCATGTGAGAAATGCGGGGCAGAGGTTCTGAATTGGCATCCAGGGAGTGTGTGTGCACATTTTGGCCGCGACTGGGCCAACTACGCCGAAGATTAGCTGGTAACGGACGGACGCAAGTACGCACGCGCACGCATGGATGCACGGATGGACGGACTGACGGATGGACAGTAGCCTACACTGTAACCCTTTTCACTGCAGAATTACAGTAATTTATTGGCAGCAGCTGTTCTAGCTAATAAACTGTATTTATTTACAATATATTATTACTATAAACCAATGCTGCAGTTAATTACTGTAATCCTTACTTTACCGTTAATTAATGTAAGGCCTTTTTAAATTACTATAAATTACTGTTAATATAAGTTTATGTGAAATACTGTATTTTTACAGTAAATAAATACATCAAAACAGAAAAAAATAGCTGATCTACAAGCTTACATGCGTCACATTGCAAGCTTGTAGATTGTCTATAGATTTGGCTGTAGGTGTAGGCCTAAAAGTAAAAAAAGAGCGTACCAACTACAGTTGTATGGTGTGTTTGACTAATTGAGGGTTTAAGTGGTTTGGATCAAATTATGGAGTTTTCTAAATTATATTGAATTGCATGATTTGAAAAATAAAAGCCCAGTTTAGTATAATCTATTTGAATAGATCACTCCACCATGCACAGTAACACATTAAATTCAAGTGACATCTTCACAACGCTCAGTATTGTACTTCCTGTAGGCCTACACGCACACACATCCATTATGTTCATAAATCAATCCAAACAATCAAAAGTAATTCAATAACTCCTCAGGATAAATCATATCCATAGTCCAGGAAATAATATGACAGAAGCTTATAAACAACTAAGCAGCGAAAATAAAACAAATCTCACTGGTATAATGAGTAATTGATAGATATTCCTGTGCTTCATCTCCAGTGATTGTGACATGCCATTTATAAATATTACATAAATAGGCCTAGGCTAAAATAGGTCGCCCATAAGTGGTAAAATATGGTCTGGACCAGGCTAACTTCACAGCTAAATTTCCGTGGTAACTAACATATAGCATTGCTTTCATGAAATAACAACATGGATAACAACAGGTTAACTGGATAAATTAATTGAGATAACTCAGCTTTCATAAAAACCAATTCATGGCTAAACCAAGATAAATTCATCCAGGATAGCTGATAATTCCCAGTTTAATCTGCTATCTAGGTTTTGTGAAACAGTCCCCTGGTCACAGAGAGGAGGCTTTACTCCTCTATGAGTTCTCTCATGTTGTTTGAGATGAATGCTCCTGCTGAACCCTTTGCCACACTGGTCACAGTTGTAGGGCTTCTCTCCTGTATGAGTTATCTCATGTTGTTTGAGATCACTGCTACAGCTGAACCTTGACCCACACTGTTCACACTGGTAGGACTTCAACCCAGTATGAATTCTCTGGTGATGTTTGAGGTGACTGCTCCGGCTGAACCGTTCCCCACACTGGTCACAGTGGTAGGGCTTCTCTCCTGTATGAGTTCTCTGGTGACGTTTGAGATTACTGTTACTGCTGAACCTTGACCCACACTGGTCACAGTCGTAGGGTTTCTCTCCTGTATGAGTTCTCTGGTGACGTTTGAGATCACTGTTACTGCTGAACCGTTTCCCACACTGGTCACAGTCGTAGGGTTTCTCTCCTGTATGAATTCTCTGGTGACTTTTGAGATCACTGTTACTGCTGAACCGTTTCCCACACTGGTCACAGTCGTAGGGTTTCTCTCCTGTATGAATTCTCTGGTGACGTTTGAGATGACTGCTCTGGCTGAACCGTTTCCCACACTGGTCACAGTCGTAGGGCTTCTTTCCTGTATGCATTCTCTGGTGATGTTTTAGGTGACTGTTTTTGCTGTAGACATGTTTCTTCAGTGGTAGTTCGGCAGGAAAGACATCTGAGATGGAGAATGAGGAGAGGAAAAAAAGGATACAATAGTATAATTAATGTTTTGAGATAACATGCAAGCTGTGTTGTAATACCAACTTGTAAAAAACAATGTTGCAGATCAGGCCAATCATCTGGGGAGGAGGGTGGAGGATTTAGTTGAAGGGACATTCAGTGGTCCTTCATGAGGATGATGCCCTCGTAGAAAACTACACCATCAGCTACACTACACTCCATCCACCCACCCACCTACCCACCCACCCATCCATCCATCCATCAATCCACATCCATCAGCACAGAATTTCGAGGTTGTCGAGGTTGTCAAGCACTCTAGAGTCTAGCTGTGATGCAAGTCCAGGGCTGCCTCAGAATACTTTGATAACATTTGGATCAATTTACCAATGTCACTTTTAACCACTTATACTTAGTAAAATGGACCTGAGTTGCACTGTACTTGGTACGATGTTTTTAGCCTACAGTACATCGTTTCTGGGGGGGGGAATTTCAGACCCTGTCTTGACTCCTCAGTCATTATTCGCTCAGCCGATAAAGGCACACTTTGGTTGTCCTCAATAAGAAAGATTATTATGTAGAAAGAAGAGAGAAGAATCTGTGCATCTGTTTGGCTGATGAGTAAAGGTTCTCTTTGGTGCACAGGTGGCAAAATAAATGTAAAAAAAGGTTAGACCAAGGAACACTTGGGGGAAAGTTAAAAAGCCTTTATTTCAGGAGTTTCTTTTTTTTATCTATTCAAATGCAAATTCTATCCCATCATAGCCAGGGGCGTCAATTGGGTATGGCAGGGGTATGCAGCTGCCATACCCTGGGTCCAGGGGGAAAATAAAAGTGCAAATAAAAAAATGCAAAATTTAACAAAAGGGTTAGGGTTAGTGGTCACTTTAACAAGGTATTATAATTATATTCTCCACACTTTTATTCTCCCCATCTTGACAAGATGGTATATTCCCAGGTTCCACAGGTGCAATGCATTATTGTTGAATGTGGCACGTTTACTAGCATGCTAAGTTTTGCTGCACTTGAACAACCATTCGGTTTTTATTTCAGACATTTTGAAAATAGCCGATCTACATGCTCACAACGTCTCGCAGCGCGAGGCGTTGTGAGCATGTAGATCTGCTATTTTCACAATAGAACCGTGTTAAATGTAATGCCTCTTTTCCATGAGGACTCCCATCTTTGCCATACCCTAGCTTCTGCTGAACTGACGCCACTGATCATAGCGTCATCATCGCCCTGGCTGAGTTGGTGCTGACCAACCTTTATATGTTCCAACATATATTATGTTCCATTTTTGTTTGTTTGTTTGTTTTTAGTTTTTCTGCAGAGAAAAGGTGTGGCTATGGGCTCTATCATGCCTTGTTAATGGTTATGGAGACCTTTTACATTGTTTCTGTAATTTCCTTAACTCTGCCTGAAGTTAGTTTTTTGGACACATGGATAATCCATAAAGAAGACATTTTGCACACAGATGTACAGCATACACCAAGCCCACTGTGAGAGCCTATTGACCTATGGTCAATGTTGGTGTGTACGTGTGGGTCAATAGTTCAATTACTGTCACTGGCCGCCATATATCTGGAGCAAGTCTTAAAGAGGCCTCTGTCCGGAGGGTCAGCTGCGTCTTGTGTTTCCAAATACTACACATGTGTACGTGCACTGTGTCGAGTGGTACTGTCAGTGTATTCGACTCTGTGTAGGGACTTTTAACTTTAAATTTATAACACTCTGTAAGCATGTTCAATTAAATTAAATTCAGTTCAATTCAATTCAATTCAATCTTTATTTCAGACCCAGGAAGATCCATATCAGTTACAATACAATAAAACAATACAAGAACAAATAATAAAACAATACAAGAACAAGTAATAAAACAATACAAGAACAAGTAATAAAACAATACAAGAACAAGTAATAAAAAAATAAAAAAATAAAAGCACAAAGCACCAAGCCCAAAAATTCAGTTTTAGACATGGTTCTAATGGCGCTAATGGTTCCACAGTCTAGATGAGAACCTGACAGAACTGCGTGTAGGGTCCGTTATAACAGCAATGTTGTCATTAACCTACACATAAACCTGTACATAAGGTTGCGTAGTACAGCAGAGCAGGTGGGAACCCCGACACTGACAAACATCTGGCTCGCACTCTCGGCGCTCTTAACAGCAGCCTCTCAAGGGTCATGGTTATGGCTGTGTGTTTGACTAATAGGGGCATGTGACCGTAACCTTATCAGGTGTGTGTGTGTGTGTGTGTGTGTGTGTGTGTGTGTGTGTGTGTGTGTGTGTGTGTGTGTGTGTGTGTGTGTGTGTGTGCGTGCGCGCGCGTGCGTGCGTGCGTGCGTGCGTGCGTGCGTGCGTGTGTATGTGTGTGTGTTTGTGTGTGTGTTTGCATGTGTGTCTGCGTGTGTGTCTGCATGTGTGTGTATACAGTACTATGTACAGTATGTGTGTGATACTACATGTGCAGTGATGGAAGAACTACTCCCAGTTGTTGTAAAAGTATCAATACCACAAGACACACTCTGTCTCAAAATGTACTTGAGTAAAAGTATAAATATAATTATTTAAGTAACTCCAACCCGAACAGCTCTAATGTCAAATCGAATATTATTTGAGAAAGACGCAAATATTGTGAAAATTAGCCGATACAAATAATCACCTATAAAAATAGAATAGCAATAAAAAAGGGAACGGTTTTGGACACCTTTTTTGTATTGGACAAATTAATGCGCTCATCTCAGATAGAATATAACCTATTTCCATCTGTCTATAGTGCCAAATGAAGCATTCCTTTGAGCCGTAAGTGTAGGATTGACATGATGTGAAAGCATTTAAAACAGCCCACAATGGTCTCTGAATATTTACTTACTCACACGTATGCCTTTTATTGTTTTTTTAATTCCTAGATGTCATTTATCTTCAACAGGGATGTTGTTTAATTGCATTGTAATAAATAGTACTTGACAACACTGCAAATGAGTATAACAAATGAGTATAACAAATGAATAAATCTTGAATGATTGAAAAACACAGTGACGTAAAAACTTGCACTCACCTATTCCGTGTAACTTAATCACAGGCTGCTTCAGCATGGCTTCTTCTGACTCTATTAAAAAGCTGTTGGATGACATCTCTCTTTTAGAAACAGTTCCTCTCCTTCCGGTCCACTGTGCTTGTCGACAACGTTTGAGGACTGTTATATTGTCTTGAGTTCAGTAGAACACTGGTAATGATGACTTGATAGACAGTAGCCTGTTCCTAGACTGTCCCAGATCCACACAGGACAGAACAGTGCTCAGTTATAGGTTAACCAGGACCCACCCACTCTCCACCCACTGTTCCAGCACTACCCGTCACAAACACACACACACGCGCGCACGCACGCACGCACGCACGCACACGCACACGCACACGCACGCACGCACGCACACACACAAGCACGCACACACACACACACACACACACACACACACACACACACACACACACACACACACACAGGCACACAGTGCCCTGTGTCGTCCTATATTTGGTTAAAATCTATGACTCCAGACCGTATGAGGGTCAACTAAAACTAACCTTTTTTGTTTCCTCAAGTTGTCATTCGAAAAGGTCTGAACCCTAAATCAAATATTAGCCCCAAATCAGCAACTTAAAAGGTTCACACACACTTAAAGACACTGTGCTGTGATTCCCCCCTGCAACATAATCATCAGGTGTTATGATTGTAATGAAAAGTGTTAAAATTATGTTTTTATGCGGCCACACACCCACCTATTCTTCCAAGTATGCCTGGTTTTCTGGTGGGCAGCTGAAGTTAGCCACACACAGTCACACAGTCACACACACACACACACACACACACACACACACACACACACACACACACACACACACACACACACACACACACACACACACACACACAGTGTTGATGAATGGTAAAAAGGGGAGGGGATGATCGATGTTTGCGATGATTCTTGTGAATGTGATGTCATTATGCATTTCAATTGGGCCTTTTGATTCTGAGGCTTTCAGGAAGTAACAAAAAATACATAGGGAGGACATATATGCATTTAAAAAAAAAACCTAGATCAGGCCTAAATGGGTTTAGTTGTAGCGTCCACACTGGACGCTACCATCCAATACCATCCACTTCATTTGAGAAAGATATTTGTTATCTTTATCTTCATCTTGCCTGGTGGGAATGACCCTTTACTCCAGACTTCGGCATAAACAAATAAAAAATGCTTGAGAATTCACTCGGGATTCGGGAACAGCACAATCCTTTTCAATTAGGATATAGACATTCATACCAGAGGTGGCCAGTGTCACGAAGAGCTGATTTTGGAAAAAACACATTTTACTCCCAAAAATCTGTAGGCCATTATTTTAAGAAGTTGACGATAACGGGAAAAAGAAAGGACCAGGACTATATTGGTATTGCACCAAGATCGACCGTCTTCACTATCAGCGGTTTTAAACCAGTGGTCCGAGGACCACCAGTGCTCCTTGAGGGGGTTCCAGGTGGTCCCCAGCTAAACGATGGAGAGTTGGTTACCAAAAGGACCATTATAGATTAACTCTGAGAGTGTTAAATTAAAGGACAACTTTAGTTTTTTACAACAAGGGTTCATATTTTAGATTGTAATTAAAGAATATAAAAGATGAGTGTTAAATTGATTTCATTTACTTCTTTCTATTGTTTTAGAGATTCTTATTTCAGTGGCTGGGGGCATGCGTACAAGTGGCTAAATATGTAATTTTACACAGAATAAGCCCATTCCCAAGATACAACGCAACCTTTCATGGTTGGATGTGACTTATGGGGGCTAGAAGTGTTACTGTAAATAGCAATAAAGAAACTGCTGGCTTATTGTGTCTAATTACATATTTAGCCACTTGTACGCATGCCCCAATGCGTACGCATGCCCCACATTTTAGCACGGTAAACGTGATAAAACAATAGAACGAAGCAAATGAAAAAATTTTAACGCTCACTTTTTCTTTTCTCTAATTACAATCTAAAATATGAACCCTTGTTGTAAAAAACCAAAGTTGTCCTTTAAACCAAATTAACCCAGATTATTGTTAACATCTGCTTTACTTAATTTACAAGGAAATTAATCTTTCTAGGTAATCTTTATTTCATTTGGGCCATATCATGTCAAATCGACCGGCTTCATACACATTTTCTCCATTGTCTTGAATGGGAAAATGCAAATATTTAACTTTTCACAAATATGGAGATGACTAACATCATAGACTACATGAGACTGACAGAGTATGTCCATATATGGGCCTTCCAAGATATGGGCTTAATATTGATGACATCAGGGATCTCCATATAGGCTATGGGCAGAAAATGGACAAGGACTGACATTGATCTCCATATATGGCCATATACTCATTTATTAGTGAATCTATTTTCCCCATTGACTTGAACGAGGAAAATGCTAATGGCAAAGAATGTCATCTTTCTAGTTCGACACTTGATTTGACAATGTTTGGAAATATCACAGACTATTTCTTAATGTCAACAGATGATTTTTGAAGCGGTGAAAACCGCTTCCAATGAGTGGCTTTGTGTGTCCCACGCCCATATATGGTCATTTCAG
The DNA here is from genome assembly GCF_963921795.1 of Nannobrachium achirus. NCBI lineage: Eukaryota > Metazoa > Chordata > Actinopteri > Myctophiformes > Myctophidae > Nannobrachium > Nannobrachium achirus. Next base: position 16,162,488 of record NC_137812.1, read on the forward strand.
TCCAGAATGAACAGGCTTTTTCAAAAACAAAATGTATGTCACCTCATGTCCATATATGGTCACTCCAGTCCAGGATGAACAGGTTTTTTCTGTCCCGTACATCCAGAATATCAGTCCAGAATGAATAGGCTTTTTCAAAAAGCAAGATGTGTGTCCCATGTCCATATATGGCCATTTCAGTTCAGAATGAACAGGTTTTATCTGTCAAGTCCGTCCGCCCGTCCGTCCGTCCGTCCGTCCGTCCGTCCGTCCGTCCGTACGTACGTCCGTCCGTACGTCCGTACGTCCATCCGTACGTATGTGTGTAGTGTCCGTCCCGGTCTGATGATTGGATACTTTGAGGATTGGTCAATCTTCACATGACAATTCGGCCCTCCAGATAAAATCATTCATTCATTCATTCAGAATATAAATAATGTATAGATCACAGAGTTCATAACTCTAGAACACATAGAAAAAAAGTTCACCGCTTCACTTCGAACCGAGGTTTGATTTTTTATTACACACATTTATTTTACACAAAATGTCACATGCATGAGATTAAAACAAATGAGTATGGATGCAGTGTAAATGAATTAACAGTCATATAGAATGAAAGCATGTATTCTCCAATCACCTGGAATGAATAGGAAAACCAGGCAGATATCTGGGCTTACAGGGGTTTA